>NC_056741.1:704135696-704153136 GCF_019279795.1 Protopterus annectens
AGGGGAAGGTAAAAAAAACGGTTTTTTTGGTTTTTTTTCTGGGGGCCTTTGGGCCCAGGGTATGCAATAAGAATGAAAATCCTTATGAGGTATTTGCTTCCCAAGAAATACAATTGTTAACTTTTCTGACATCGGTCTGAGGCAAGAAAAGTTTCCCCAATGGGGTACTTAGCTTTACAGAAGACTTCTGTCTGAAATTAATTCGAAAATCTCAGGAGTCGGCCGATCCGGCACTTGCGAACTGCTTCTGCTTGGCACCGCGCTGCAAGAAAAGACTGAAGAAAATGGCGCTGTTGCAATATATGTACCCCTGGAGCACTGACGTCAGGGATGAGGCGACTGCAACCGGCGTCGGACCAAGACTTTGGAAATCCGACTCATGGACCGCTTGATGACAGGATAACCCAAGTGTAATGACTGCAGCAGGGTAACACGATGAACATCTGGGCTATAATGGATAGAAATTATATTTCACAGGAGCATGTGCATTTAATAAGAAGTTATGTACTCACCATAACGTTCCATCTGAGTAAGTGGCTTCATTTGTCTGCAACCTGTGGGTCTTGGATCCGATATCGGATCTGAGCCAGCAACTTGTAGCATAGCTATGGATCCGAGCTCCTAGCTCCTCCCCTCACCCATAATCCCCTGCCAACCTCCTATGACCTCAGATCAAGTTTGCCCCTCTATGAACACCTGAAAAGGTGTTCCAACAAGCATAATAGCTAGATCAGTATAACAGGACCAAGTTCTGAAGGCCAGGGGGAAGGAGGGGGAGATGGTTGCAGGCAAATGAAGCCACCTACTCAGATGGAATATTATGGTGAGTACATAACTTCTTAATCTGGAGTAGGGACTTCATTTTTCAGCAACCTGTGGGACAGAGTCCCCAGCTACCTGGATCTTGGGTGGCCATCATGGAAGGATGTTCTGGAGCACTGCAGAGCCAAAGGATGCTCTCCCTCTAGAAATTACGTCCAGTTTGTAGTGGTTAATAAAGGTATGAGATGAGGCCCAAGTAGCTGCCGAGCAAATATCATCCAATGGCACTCTAGATTTAAAAGCAGCAGAAGTAGAGATGGAGCGAGTGGAATGTGCACGGACTCCCTCAGGTGCGGGCCTCCCAGAAGCTTGGTAGGCCAGAAGAATACATTGAGAAATCCAATGTGACAAGGTGACCTTTGAAACGGCTTTATCCAAAATTAATTTAGCAAAGGAGACAAACAACTGATCAGATTGTCTGTGACCAGCTGTCCTATGAATATAGAAATGTAGCTGCCTGTGTACATCTAAAGAATGCAGCTTGTACTCTCCTTTATTTTGATACTTAGGGAAGAAAACCGGTAAGTTGATGGACTGATTGATATTTATTTCCGATGCCACCTTGGGAAGAAAGGAGGGATTGGTCCTGAGGTACACTCTGTCCGGATGGAAGACCAAGTAAGGGGGCTTTACAGAATGGGATGGTAGTTCCGAAACTCTCTTGGCTGAAGTGATGGCTACTAGGAATGCTGTTTTCCAGGACAAATATTTGAGATTGACCGATGCGGCTGGTTCAAAGGGAGAAGCGGTCATGTAATCAAAGTCAGAGCACCACTCTATCAGTATGGATGTAGGCAACCGTTTATTCAATGTTCACGCACCAAACCAAGTCAAAACCAACACTTTAACATTAACATACAAATAACGTTTTCGTCATCAACTTCATCAGATGTACAACAATTCCACAGTTCCCCTTAAATAACCAAGCTACAAATTCAAATAAATTCACCAATAAAATCAAAGTATCAATTGAAGTAGTCTTTACGTAACCATACCAATATTCATGTTCCATTTAATTGTTAAAAATCAATGTTATGTTAAAATATAATTCATATATATAAAATATACATTTTTATAAAAACATTTAAAAATTGTCTGTGAAAAACCCACATTCTACTAAAACCATTCAAACTATAATTTCATACATAAATGCATTAAATGTTGTGGTTTTTGGCTCCCCCAAGTGGTACAAATATAGATAACCTCACATACTGTGAAAAGTAAAACCATATAAAAACTAATATTTTTAAGAGCTGTAAATAAAATTAAAGCTTAGCTGATCTCAATTTTAAAACTGGAGCTAAAGATATCATATCATTGAAACCCGGAGGTCTATTTGCTTCTAATGATAACTGCCAGTATAACTCCCTATATTCAACCAGGGTCCCCCACATACCACCCCTGGGATCCACTGGCACTACTTCCAAAACAAAAAATCGAAATACAGATGTTCTACATGTCAGGCTATGTTTGTATAGTGCATTATTTTCACACTTGTTCCTAATGTCATACAAGTGTTCGTATATTCTTTGTTTGAGTTTTCTTTCACTTTTACCTACATAGTACGATTCACATTCATTGCACATAGCTAAATATATAATGCCTTTTGTATTGCAATTAACATAAGTATTCAGACTTATTTTTCTTTTCCTAGCTTGTAAAAAAATAGAATCTCCAGGTTTTTAAATGTACACAGTAATTACAACAACCACATTTGTACAAACCTTTTTTAGTTCTTGTGGTGTTGTCACAATTGATATAGGAACCTTTTTCCAACAAATTCTTAATAGTATTCCCTCTACAGTATATGTACGTCAGAGGTTTATCAAAAATATGTTTTAAATCCGATATTTTAGAAAAGTTGCTCCATTCTCTATCCATAAACTTTCTCACTAAGCCTGACTGTCCATCATAGTTAGTGATAAATCCCATATTGTAATTCTTGTTAAGGTCCATTTCTAGTTCATTCACTGCTTCTATCTGGGATGGTGTTTTTCCTATAATAGGAGCAAATCTGCCCCTTCTTTCAGCTAATACCTCATTCAGTAATACATTGAATAAGTCACTAGGGTATCCCCTGTTCATAAACAACTCCTTTAACTTAATACATTCATTTGTAAAAGTTACATCTAAAGAAGTCATTCTACACATCCTTACTAACTGCCCTTTCAACACCCCCTTCTTTTGATACAAAGGATGTGAACTGGTAAAATGCGTACATCTAAGGAATGCAGCTTGTACTCTCCTTTATTTTGATACTTAGGGAAGAAAACCGGTGAGCTGATGGACTGATTGATATTTACTTCCGATGCCACCTTGGGAAGAAAGGAGGGATTGGTCCTGAGGTACACACTGTCCGGATGGAAGACCAAGTAAGGGGGCTTTACGGAAAGGGATGGTAGTGCCGAAACTCTCTTGGCTGAAGTGATGGCTACTAGGAATGCTGTTTTCCAGGACAAATATTTGTGATCGACCGATGCGGCTGGTTCAAAGGGAGAAGCGGTCAAGGCTTGAAGGACTAGAGAAAGATCCCAAGGGGGTATGGCTTCTTTGACAGGGGGCCTGAGTAGAAAGGTGCCCTTGAGAAATGTTTTGCACAATTTAGCTGACATCAAAGGACCTGTTTCATGTCCCACATGGTAATGGGAGATGGCTGCCAACTGTACCTTGACTGTCGAACAACAAGCTCCTTGCTGAAAGAGTCCGGTTAGAAAATCCAGTACGGACGGTAGAGGGGCAGTGAAGGGATTCAGATTATGATCTTCCGCCCAGAAGGAAAAGCGTCTCCATTTACTGCAGTATATTTTTCTGGTGGAAGGCTTATGTTCTGCCACCAGGATGGCTTTGACTGGTGAAGAGATGCCGGGAGTCCTGACTAAGAGTGGAACTGGAACAACCAAGTTGTCAGCTTTAGGTTGACCAGATTCGGGGTCTGTAATTCCGATGGATGGGAGATTAGATCCGGAGTGGGATCCAGAATCCAAGTAGGATTCACTAGATGAGACTACAGGTAAGGGAACCAAGTTTGCCGAGGCCAGAACGGGGCAATGAGGATCATTCTGCTCCCCAACCACGAGGTTTTCTGTAAGAGCGTTAGCATCAGGGGTAAAGGAGGGTAGGCATAGAGTAGACCAGGCGGCCAAACATGCACCAGAGCGTCTCTCGGGGCTTCCCCTTGTGGTGGAATCAGAGAGAAGAAGCTGTTGCATTTCGTATTTGAGGGAGAGGCAAAGAGATCGCAGCAGGGTTGCCCCCATTTTGCGAATATCTGCTTCGCTACTAGTGGGTTGAGAGACCACTCGTAAGGGGAAAGAATGGTGCGGCTGAGTTTGTCCGCTAGAATGTTGGCCCGCCCCAGAATGTGCGTTGCGATCAGAAAGCGGTTGGTGGAAATCGCCCATTCCCACACTATCATGGCTTCTTGGCATAAGGGGTAGGATCTGGTTCCCCCCTGTTTGTTGATGTACCAAACAACAGATGTGTTGTCTGACTGAATTGCAATTGTTCCTACGGGGAGGAGATTCTGAAGTGCCTGCAACGCCAACAGCACCGCTGTCATCTCCAGAACGCTGATATGCAAGGAGGTCTCTGTATCGTTCCATGTGCCTTGGACTGTTCTGCCCGTGTAATGCCCCCCACCCACCCAAGGCGAGAGGCGTCCGCGGTCACCGTGGCGAGAGGGGGAGGAGTGCAGAAGGGCCGGCCTCTATGGAGGTCCGGGGATTTGAGTCACCATAACAGGGCCCTCCTGCAAACCTTGCTGATAGAGATAGGGTGGCAGAGAGGAAGAGATTGGAAGGACCATTGCACTTGAAGGGTCCACTGCAGTACCCTCATATTTAGGCGAGCACATGGAAGAAGCGTTATTGCAGCTGCCATAGAGCCCAGTGCCCTCAGGACCAATTCCACCGGTGGGGCTTCCGACTGTAGGATGGCCCGCACATGCAATCTCAGATTCTGTAGTCGTTCCGAAGTCAGGAAGACTCGCAGATCCCTGATATCTAATCTGGCCCCTATAAACTCTATTACTTGTGTCGGAGCAAGGGAAGATTTGTCTGCATTGATTGTGATGCCTAACTGGGGGGCTAGGCAGAGAAAGTAATCTCTGGCTGAGCAGAGTAGATGCCTTGTTGGGGCGGATAGAAGCCAGTCGTCCAGGTACGGAAAGACCTGCATTCCCTGGAGTCTCAGGTGGGCCGCTATCACTGCTAAAACTTTGGTGAACACCCTGGGGGCTGTGGTGAGGCCAAAGGGAAGGACCCTGAGCTGATAATGACTGGCTCCCAGCCAGAAGCGGAGAACCCTCCTGGGTCGTCTGTCCATTAGAATATGGTAGTACGCATCCTTGAGGTCTATAGAGCACATCCAATTGCTCTCCCGTAAAAGGGGGAGAATGGATTGAAGAGTGACCATTCAGAATTTTTCCTTGGTTACCAACAGGTTCAAGAGGGAAAGATCTAGAATTGGTGTCAAGTCCCCCATCTTTTTTGGCACCAGAAAGAACCTGGAGTAGAACCCTAATCCAAGCTGGTCTTGGGGGATGGGTTGGATGGCTCTTTTTTCTAACAGCCGCTGAATTTCTGCGGCTGCAGCCTCCCTCTGATCAGGTGGAACATCGGGGAGGCTCCTGGGTTTGGGGACATGATACATTGGAATTTTGTAGCCTCTGGATATGATACGAAGCACCCAGCGGTCTGATGTGATGGACTCCCATGCCACCAGATGCCTCGAGAAACGCCCCCCGACTGCCTCCAAAGCAGAGCAGTCGGGCAACCCTTCAGGGCTGCTGCGTGGGCCAGTCAGAGAAGGATTCTCTGGACCCAAAGTTCTTCAGGGCCCCTCTGCCCCTCGGGCGGCGTCCTCCCTGTCCTCCTCTGCCACGGAAGGGCTGGTTGTGTGGAGCAGGTTGGGAATGTTGCGATTTCCGGAACCACATCTTCTTCTGTCCCTTTTAGTTCTTTGAGAAGGGCCTCTGGGGAGCAGAGAAGCGGACTCCGACAGCAGACAATGTCCTCCCGTCCTTCTTGCTCTGGACCAGTGTTTCATGAACTGTCTTGCCAAACAAGGCAGAACCATCAAAAGGGTTAAGCGATTTTAAAGGGCTCCGCGAAGTCACAATGCCGGAGCCAAGCCTGACGTCTCATAACTAGGCCCGCTCCTCTAGCTCTAGCGGCTCCCTCAGTAGCGTGGGACAAAAGCTGCATAGAGGTATTGGAGATAGACCTTAGAGTGGCCATTCGAGTGGAGCAAAACTGCTTGTCCTCTGCCGACATGGACTCAGGGGGGGAAGCAGCGTATTCTTTGTTAAGATCCCGCTGCATCCTGATGACATGTGCCATATAGTTCAGAGACCTTACCGAGAAGGTCGCTGAACTAAAAACCCGCTTCCCAAGTCGATCCATCGAGCGGGACTCCTTGCTCAGTGGATGGACTGAGGGACTCTCCTGAGCTAGTTCCCTCTTCGTGGCTGCCGATGTCAACATGGCATCTAGTCATGAGCCAGCAGCCTGCCGTAGACCACAAGACCTTACTCCCCTCCTCTTGTCATCTGAGTCCTACATATTTTCCCTCCGTACAGGTTAAGTGTCCTCCACCCCCTTTTCAGCCTGCCTATCTCTATTTCACCACTAGGTGGCAGCACCTACCATCCATAGGGCAATATATCTTTTATTTTTATTTGGCTCCCCTCCTAAGTAGCTGCCTAGGTATCCCTCGAGCCATTGTTCTCCAACTATATCCCGGTTCTTCCACCCCTGAACAGATAACCATAGATAACTTGCCCCTGTTTCTCTTCTGATAGCCAGTTATCTTACCTTTTTATTTACATACTCTACCTGCTTATATTGCTTTCATAGCTGCAGTGGCTGATACTTTTTCTGCTGCTGGTTCTTCCTTCTGTTCTTCCCCGCTCTGTTCGCCCTTCAGGTTCACTCCGCTCCCCTACCCTACCCCCAAATCTCACCCACCCCCACCACATCCATACTTATACCCACATAACCACACCTACTTCCTCTCCCACAACTCCTCCCCTTCCTCCTTTATTCCCCTCCCCTGCACAACTTTCCTCAACCACAAATCCCATCAACCCCTTTCTCTATACACCAGACATCCCTAATGTCTCTTGCTACTAACCATGAATATCCCATAAAAACCCAAACATGCATCCAAAGTATACACTCTTCTCCATTCAAATACTTCTTACTTTACCTAACCTTCATCTACTACCTTACCCAGCCTAACAAGCTATCTCACTCCCCATTCTATCACACAACCTCCTCTCCACTTACTCCACCCCTACTCAATCATACCAATATCTCCTACACTTTACCCTATCAAACCCAATCTCTGCTTTCACTTCAAACTTATTTCACTAAAAACTACTACCCACACCCTACCAAACATATCACCTACAACCTCTACTATTTGTGACAAAACACAAAACCCATATTACACAATACAAATTCTAACATCTCTACTTTTAGCTGGGGATATACATCCCAACCCAGCCCAAACACCCCCTCTTCAAAATCCATTCAATTTGCATCCCTGAACGCACAAAGCTTAGCGAACAAAGCTCCAACCCTTCAAGCCTGGTTACACTATAATAAACCAGATATCTTAGGCATATCTGAAACCTAGTTAAAACCACATAAAAGATATGGAGATAATTCCTGCCAACTACTCCATTATCAGAGCAGACAGAACCCAGCGAAAAGGAGGTGGTGTAGCTCTACTATACTCATCCTCCCTATCCATTACTCCTTACAATAAAGTTATTCCTCAATTCAACAATGCAGAATTAATAGTAGGCCTACTTGATTAAATAAACACAAAATATATGCATAGCCTCGCCTACATTCCCCAGGCGACAATATCCCCACACTGGAAGATATCCTCCTGGTTCTCTTCCAATATTTCTAGCTAAACCATCATCATGGGAGACACTAACATCAACTGGTCTACCATTCAATCCTGTACCCCTCCATTAACATCAACCTGTATAACTTCACTCAACTCATCAACTCCACTACTAGGCCCTAAAGACTTCTCTTCTGGCAGTACTTTAGATTGGATATTAGTCTCTCACCCCCACAATTACCCTGATAGTGGAATTCTTCCTGACTCCCTAAGCAACCACCTTCCCATCTTTGCCACACGCCTCTCTTCTTCCCTACAAGTTTCTCATAACTACATCACTTTCAGAGACCAAAAAAACTTCAACCCAGAAGCCTTCTAACCCCTAAAATGCCTTAACTGGTACCCACTAAAAACTCTTCCTCTGGAAAGTGCTATCACCCACTTTAATTCCACTTTCTTAAACCTGTTAAATACACATGCTCCCTTAAAAAACAGAAGAATAAAACAAAACTACCCTTGGCTAACTAAAATACACTAACAACCATGCGACTAAGAGATAAAGCCTGGGCACGCTTATCTGAAGCACAAATCTCCCACTTAATGACTACAAAACTTCTTCAACTCAGTAAAAAGCTTATCACTACAGACCGACACAACTATTACTCTTCTCTTCAAAGTAAATACAAAAACGACTCCACAAAACTTCTGGAGAGGTATAACCTCTCTTAAAACCCGTACAACTGAAAAATAAAACCCCAACCCAAGCGTACAAGACAATGACCTTGCACCAGTTTAACCCTTTTTCACTGACTGCATTTCCAAACTAACCTCCTCTTTCTCCTCCAACCATCCACCTCCAACTTCCCCTACTCCTCCCCTGCTCCACCTGTCATCCTACTACCTCCCAACCACTTAAATTCTCCCTGGAACCAATCCCTACTTCCACTATCAAAACTCCTGAAAAAGCTAAACCTTGCACAAATGCCCCCGATAACATCCTCACTTCCTCAGTATAGCTGCAGATGCTATCGCCTGCCAATTAGTATCCTAATCAACCGCTTCCATCCAAGAAAGTCACGCCCTCAAATCTGGAAAAAGGCTTATATAATTCCATGCCATAAAGGAGGAAATAATACTAGCATTACCAACTTTCGCCCCATTGCTATCCTCTCTCCTATTTCAAAAATTCTAGAGAAATGTATTCACCTTCAACTCCTCCCCTACTTACTAGACAAGAACCTACTAACTTCTACTCAACACGGCTTCCGTCCCAATCACAGCACTATGACAGCCCTCCTATCATTCCTCAAAAATGTGAACAAGGCTAGAGACACTGGCCTCACTGCATCTACCATTCTACTTGATCTCTCCAAAGCTTTTGACACTATCTCCCATAACTTACTTCTAACTAAACTCTCCAAGCTAAACCTTTCACCTTCTGCTCTAAATTGGTTCACCAGCTATCTCTCAGACCGGCATCAAGCTGTTAAGTGGAAAAAATCCATCTCCTCTTTCCTTAAGAGCCCTACAGGTGTTCCACAAGGTTCCATATTAGGATCCCTTCTCTTTAATATCTTTGTAAATGACTATCACTCTATCCCCTATGCTAACATCATCCAATATGCAGATGATTCTACAATCATCTGTGCTTCATCTTCCATTTCAACTCTCCAAAAGCTGACTCAAGATGCCTTCTCCACCACAGAACAGTGGATGAAAGACAACCATCTTGCACTTAATGCAGCTAAATCAAAACTAATGATATTCACCCCCCTCTAAAACCAACACACTGGATGAACAACCATTCACCATCACCAGTCAAAATAATAACCCACTTGAACTGGTAACTGAAGCCAAGCTTCTAGGAGTCCAAATTGATAATAACCTTACTTTCAAGTCCCATCTACTACAAAACATTAAAAACCCACCAAAAACTAGGCCTGCTGTATCATCACAAACAATTCCTCTCACCTACCACCAAACTCACTCTCTCTACCACATTTCTCTTACCCTCCTCCTTTATGGTGCCCTCTTTAACTAATCTACAATCATCTCTCAAAACAAAACTTTCAATCTGTTATAATAAATAGCCAAATTTGCCACTAGCAATAAATCTTCAACCCATCACTGTGTACCACTCCACAAACTAAATTGGCTTGAACTTCCCAACTACCTCCTACACTCAACTAACATATGCACACAAACTCATTTTTCAACCATCCCTCTGTCCCTCCCTGTCCACTACCTTTAAAATTCACCATACTCAAAGACTTCTTAGATCTACTAATCAAAACATAATAGAAGTCTATAGACCCCATCGCCCCCCAGGACAAAACCTCCTCTCCTATTCACTAGCACGCCTATGGAGCTCCCTCCCACCCTCCATTCGTACCATCACTAGCCTTCCTACCTTTAAAAAATCACTCCACTCCTACCTATCATCCACATGGGAATGCTCCTGCTCCTACCCCGCATAATCTTTCTATACTCTCTACTGTATTCCCCCTTTTACTCTCTCTACCTCACAATAATCTATTCCTTAATAGTTCCTATCCTCCTGAAAGCCTTATGCACCTATCTACTCACTTCCTTATCCTTGTGCCTATGATATAATTTGATTTCAACTTTAATATGTTTTATTATTTGATTGTATTAATGCTTAACTTTACTCATTGTAATCACTGTTCCTCGTGATGTCATGTACAATAATTTGATGTAAACTTATAATATGTAAACTGCATATAACTCTCTATAATATGTAATATGTAATGGAGCTTTTCTCCCCAGGACTCCATTGAAAATGGGTTCTCTTGGCCCAATGGACTATACTGGTTAACCAACAGCAAATAAATAAATAAATCTATGGGGGGACCCTTGCTCCAGTGGGACCGGTCCGCGGGGGGGCTCAGTATCCTGTCTGGGCATTTAGGGACTGGATCCACAGTGTCCAGCTCCTTCCACGCCCTGGTGGTAATAAGGTCCACCAGGGGGTCGGCCGGAGGGGACACCCAAGAGGTAGATGGGCCTGCTTCGAATCCCTCCAGGAACACGGACTCGTCAGAGGAAGCCTTGGGGGCAGACCACCCACCTATGATCCTAAGCATTTCCATGATGTCTCCAAAGGAGACATCCTCCGGGGGTGACCTTGGGGAGCCTTCCCCTTCATCCAGGTCCGTGTCCTCTGTTAAGGACTCGGGGGAGTCCATGTGCCTCCTCTTACACTTGTGCTTGCGAGGCACTTCCTCGGGGGGGGGGGCTGTCCGAGGAAGTCTCACCAGCAGTATCTTGTTCCAATGGAACAACCTGAGACATCGAAGCAGGCTGTCCCTGTGGCCAGGTGATGGAAGTCTGACCCAGCAGAGAGGGAGTGCAAGGTGAAGCCGAGGCAAGGGCCGGGGGTCTGGATGCTCTCGACAGAGCTCTCTCCACTGCATCGAAGGCTGAAGGGGGAGCCACTCTCCCTGGGCTCCAAAAGTCGACTCCCACTCGGATCCGATGAAGGCATCGGAACCGGCGCCGAGACCGTCGGATCCGAGGGACCAGTGTGCTCTGACCTGGACGGAGCCGAAGGCACACTGAAACCCTCGGATCCGAAACTCAGCCCACAGTTCCGAGAGGTCGGATCCAACGATGGAACCGACAAACTCGAGGGCAGGGTCGGATCAGAAGTACCCAGTACTGTGGGTACCCACCCACCCCCAACGCTGCCCGGCTCTGAACGCTCCGAACCCGAAAAGCGGGTCAGAGAAGGAGCAATCTGAGCAAAGAAAGGGGTTGAGCCCTCAAGGGGGAGGCAAGAGCACTCCCATCTGCAGCTGGGCCTGGATGAACCTTCGCATCATCTGATCCAAGTCTGCATTTGACAGGCTGTAAGTAGATCTCGAAGAGGCCACTGAGGCAGGCCTGGAGTGCCGCCTCGATGACCTCGACGGAGATCGGGTCTCCTCCTCCTCAGGTCCTGGGGAGAAGCAAGGAGATCAGAGCCGAGAAGGAGGAGACCTGGAAGCCGTGGAGGGAGAAGCCCGCTTAGCCTGGGGCCAAGCAGAGGCCTCGGCCCGCCGCTTGTGGTGCTTCTCCCTCTGTTTCTCCCTCCTGGCCTCCCTGGCCTCCGGCGCTTTAGTGGGAGTTTGAATCCCGGCCGGGGGAAGGGGGGCAGGAGTGGCTACTACCACTGGCTGAGGAGGTGCCACGGGAGGAGCGATGGCCGAAGCCGAATCCGGAGGCAAAAGACCCGCCAGGACAAGCTTCGACCTCCACTCTTTCAGTGCCCTGAGGTTGAATGCTGCACAAATTGTCCATCCTGAAGAGAGGTGTTCATCCCCAAGGCACCGAACACACAGAGTGTGGCCATCAACCGGAGATAGCTTATGGCCACACTTGGTGCATTTAGAAAAAATAGGTTTTGGGGCCTCTGCCATACCCAAAACTAAAGTATACTACACAAGCACACCAGGCCCCAAACACACACAGACACACTCTAACGACCAGCGAGGGGGGGTGAAAACCAAAAAAAATTAAACTAGATAGGAACCTAACCACTCACACAAATTACAATTACAAGTTTGATAAAAAGTATGAAAAAATTTCACTTATCTGTAGAAAATGCCAGGAGCTCTAAAATCTAGCTACACACTCAAGCGTGACAAACTAGATCTGAGGTCATAGGAGGTTGGCAGGGGATTATGGGTGAGGGGACGAGCTAGGAGCTCGGATCCATAGCTATGCTACAAGTTGCCGGCTCGGATCTGATATCGGATCCAAGACCCACAGGTTGCTGACAAATGAAGTCCCTACTCCAGATATGAAAGTTATGACACACATCCCATAGCCATTTCAGAAAATAATGCATCGATAAAAACAAAGATAAAAATACAGATTAATGAAATAAAAATATGAGACACTGGCACTTTCCTACCTACCTGTAAAAAGAGAGGAATTTAAGAAATGGGAATTGGAAATTATTCAACAGTTAAGAAATATAGAATTTTTTTTCAGAAGGAATAGATATTGAGTGAGATAAAATGAAAATGAGTAGAAATAAAAGAAATTGATACAAGGATAAGAAGTAATAGGAATTATTTAGAAAGGCTGACAAAGGTTAAAGTACTGCAGAATAAGGGGAATCTCAGAACAGGAAGAGGGGCACATGCAGAGTGCTAAAGGGGAAATAAGGGCACGTTTGGATAATCTGCACAAGTTTATAAAAATGCTAAGCAACTATCTTTGATAACTCCAGAGCACAAAATCTTAGGACAGCGGCATAGGCAACAGAAGGTAGACAGGATTGTTGCCAAACGTAGAGAGTCTATGACAAGAGAAATAACCATAGGTCCCTGCAGGGGTACTACAGATATCTCTGAAAGTGTACGGACATTTGTATAAAGCAGAGAAATGTGTAAATCAAGAAAAAACACAAACAGAAATAATTATGGTAGACTTAATTATACCAAGGTGGAGGACGATGAGGCTAAACAGGTAATAGTTAAGAGAAGAGAAGATGAGATGAGATAAAACAAACAGTGACATATAATCAATTTCTAGGAAAAAAGAAGTTGTATCTTACCATAACGTTCCATCTGTGTTTTTCATCTTTACCAATCCTTGACAGTGGTGGGTTCGGTTTTGAACCCTGGGAACCGACTCAGCCGTTATTGTCTAGCTCGCAAATTCTCGAGCCTGGCTCTACCCATAATGCTCCTCACAGAGATTACCTCAGATCGAGTTTGACAGATGGCAGAGTATAGCCAAAATTTTAGAATATCATACATATATATGTGTGTATATATATATATATATATATATATATATATATATATATATATATATATATATATATATATATATATTTATATAGAGAGAGAGAGATGCAAAGAAAAGGCAGTCTATGGATACCTGATGAGAAACTGGATCAGAATCGGTGAGGCCAACTAAGAGATTTAGGATGGGGGATGGTGGGAGGGTATGTCAAGGATTGGTAAAGATGAACACAGATGGAATGTTACAGTAAGACATAACTTCTTTATCTGATGTTGTTAATCTTCACCTAATCCTTGACGGTGGGACAGAATCCTCAGCAACTTATGTACCTTGGGAGGTCTCACGGAAGAATATTACAAGCACTACAGAGCCAAAAGATGTTCGACCTCTCGAGATTTGATCTAGCTTGTAATGTGCAATGAAGGTATGGTGAGAGGACCAAGTAGCTGCTGCACAAATGTCGTCTAAAGAAGCTCCTGCATGAAAAACTGCCGATGTGGCAACGGCCCTAGTAAAATGAGCTTTAACTGTTTTGTGAAGTTGAAGTCCTTGAGACTGATAGGTGAAAGAAATACAGTCTCTCAACCACTTAGCTGCGGTAACTTTGGAGACTGCACAACCCAATTTTAAGGAAGAGAAAGCCACAAATAGTTGGTCAGATTTATGGAATTCCTTAGTTTTGTGGAGATAAAAGCATAACTGTATGAACATCTAGCAAATGCAAAGCGTCTTCTCCTTTATTGGTAAAATTAGGGAAAAAGGTAGGTAAATGTATGGTCTGGTTGAAACTGGATTCAGGAACCACTTTTGGAAGAAATGAGGGATTTGTTCTTAGTTGAACCCACTCTTTATAAAAAATGAAATAGGGAGATTTGTATGATAGAGCCTGTAACTCAGAGACTCTCATTGCAGAGGTGATGGCTACTAGAAATGAAGTCTTCCAAGTCAAAAAATTTAATTGACAAGAAGCAGCTGGTTCAAAGGCACGTTGAGTTAACGCTTGTAGGACTGTTGTCAAATCCCATGGAGGAACCGGGTCTTTAAAAGGGGGCTTAGCAAGGACAACCCTTTCAGGAAGACTCTGGAAAGCTTATGGGACATTATTGAAGAGTCATTGTGTCCAGTAAAAAAATTAGAGATTGCTGCCAACTGAACTTTTATACTCGAAGCAGAGGAACCAAACGTATTCAAGAAGACCAATATGTATTCAGTTGGGACATTGAAGGGATCAAGTCCCTTATTTAAAGCCCATATGGTAAATCTTTCCCATTTGCTAAGGTAAAGTTTTCTAGATGTAGGTTTGTGATGTGCAATAATAATAATAATAATACGTTGGACGGGTGATGACAAAGTGTCTTGCCTGGCAATCATGGGAAATGGAGAAACTACACCGTCAGTTTGAGGTGCTCTAAGTTTGGGTGAAACATGCCTTCTGTGTGAATTTGCAGATCTGGAATCGGGTCCAGAGTCCATGGTTTCTGCAGCAGATGAGGCCAAAGGAAGAGAAAACAGACTTATCGAGGCCAGAATGGGGCAATGAGGATTATGGTGCTCTTCGTCCTTTTTGCCTTCTTCAGAAACTGAGAGAT
Organism: Protopterus annectens; assembly: GCF_019279795.1. Taxonomy (NCBI): domain Eukaryota; kingdom Metazoa; phylum Chordata; order Ceratodontiformes; family Protopteridae; genus Protopterus; species Protopterus annectens. Next base: position 704,150,723 of record NC_056741.1, read on the forward strand.
TAATGGAATTGGGGGAAAGGCATATAACAGACCGGGCGGCCAATTGTGTACAAGAGTGTTCCTGGGTGACTCCCCCAGTGGAGGGTTTAGGGCAAAGTAACTTCTGCATTTGTTGTTCAGGGGAGAAGCAAAGAGGCCCAATCGACGGAAAATCTCATCTGCCACTACTGGATTCAGGGACCACTCGTGAAGCATGAGAATAGTGCTGCTCAATTTGTCTCCTATCCCATTGGAACTTCCCAGAATGTGCGCTGCTGTGAGAAAGCAGTTGGAAGAAATTGACCATTTCTACACTCTGAGTGCCTCTCGACATAGTGGGTATGATTTGGTTCCCCCTTGTTTGTTGATGTACCAGACCAGTAGAGGAAGAGAATCCTGGAATGCTTGCAATGCTAATAGCACTGCCCTCATCTCTAGAACACTGATGTGCATGTTGGCCTCCAGTTAGGACCATGTGCCTTGAGCGGTCTTTCCCAGATAATGCCCCCCCACACCCTATCTGGGAAGCATCCGTGGTCACTATAGCTTGGGGTTGAGGAAGAGTGAAAGGGCAGCCCAGGAGAATGTGATCTGAATGAGGCCTTGTTTGCAGAGATTGGTTACCAAATTTTGATAAGACATTGGTTGATGAACTAGAGACCACTGTGTTACTAGTAACCACTGTAGTATTCGCATGTGAAATCTTAACAGAGGAAAGTACAGTTGTTTACCTACCATAAATGTAGATGTTCGAGTGTATTCACTGTTGCAGTCATTACACTTGGGTTATCCTGCTGGCAGGCAACCCACAGTCGGCCCGAGTTCCAAAGTCTTGGTCCGGTGTCAGTTGCTGTCGCCTCTTCCCTGACGTCAGTGCGCCAGGGGTATAAAAGTTGCCATTTTCTTCAGTTTTTCTTGCCCCAGATGTCAGGTGCCCCCAGATAGGAAGGCTGAAAAGATAAAAATAGGCCAAAAAACCATGCATAAATTACTATAAACATTTCCTTCATCTACAAGCAATTACACCACATAGGTTGTATAGAGTTGAGAAGTACAGAAAAGTCCCAGCAAAGAAAAGGGGGATGGTGGGTGGGTAACCTAGACTGCAACAGTGAATACACTAGAACATCTACATTTATGGTAGGTACACAGCTGTACTATGTTCATCGTGTTTCACTGTTGCAGTCATTACACTTGGGTAGAATCCCAAAGCTGAGGTTGGGTGGCTGGGTCTAAACTGGATTTGGCGATGCTAATAAGCCCTGCAGAACTGCAGTGGCAAAGCCTGCTCTGGATTTGGAGTAGAGAGGTAAGTGGTAGTGCTTGGTGAAAGTGTGCACTGAGCTCCAGGTTGCAGCTTCTAATATGTCTTTGGTTGTTTGGTTGGTACTCCTCTGAGGAAAGCTGCTGAAGTGGCTGCTGCTCTGGTAGAATGAGGCCTAATGCCCTTAGGCACAGATTTGCCATGTTGTGCATAACAGAAGCAGATGCAGTGTCCTATCCATTTGGTGATTGTCTGCTTTGTAATAGGCTTTCCTTGTGATCCTGCAGCATATGCTACAAACAGTTGCTCAGTTTTTCTGAAAGCTTTTATTTTGTCCAAGTAGAATCGTAGCTGCCTGTGTATATCCAAAGCGTGCAGAAGTCTTTCCCCTTTATTCTGTGGATTTGGGTAGAAAGTAGGTAAATGAATGGTTTGGTTTAAGGCCACGTTGGAGACCACTTTTGGCATGAATGTTGGATTTGTCCTAAGAGAAGCCCTGTCCTGATGAAAAATGAGGAAAGGTTCCACAGCCATCAATGCCTGTAACTCTGAGACTCTTCTTGCTGAAGTTATTGCTAGGAGCAGAGCAGTTTTCCATGACAAGAATTTTAGATCAGCTGTGCTGGCTGGTTCAAATGGAGGCAGTGTTAGTTTTTCTAAAACAAAATTGAGGTCCCAAGTAGGTACTGGTGCTCTCCTAGGGGGTCTTATATTTTTTGCCCCTCTGAGGTACTGTCGAGTAGAGGATGTGAAAAATAGGAGGATCCAGACAGTAATGAGCTGACATGGCAGAGGCATAGATTTTAATGGATGAAAAATATAGGCCTTTGTCCAACATCTCAGTTAGGTATTGCAAAATCTGAAGTATATTAGGGACAAGTGGTTCGAGCCCTTGTGCCTGGTTCCAAGCACAGAATCTCTTCCATTTTTCTGCATAAGATTTCCTAGTGCTGGGCCTCCTGGCTTCCAAAATAACATCCATAACAGCTTTAGAGAAAGGTGCAGTCTAAGTGGCTACATTATCTGCCATGCTGCCAGGTTTAAGGTTCTGAGTTGACTGTGCAGAATCTGATTGTTTTGTTGTGTCAGAAGAAGAGGGATTTAAGGTAGAGGCCAAGGTGGGCCTTGGGACAAACTCTTTAGGATTGGTACAGGTGCATTTTGGAGCGCT
>NC_056741.1:704153636-704194407 GCF_019279795.1 Protopterus annectens
ATGCATTAATTTCCATACTTGGTTTGGTTGCATGTATTCTACAATCCTCCCACACATGCTGTTTTAAGATACTGCCATTCTTCTTCAACTCCTCTCTCTCCTTCCTAGGGTGATAAAGTAATGTGGATATTTCCTTAAACTCTTGTACTTTCTCCCCAGTCAACTTCCTGATATTCAGCATAGTCTCTGTTGACCTCAGTCTTTTCTGCCACTGCTTGCAACTGAAGGTGGCAACCAGTGGCTTATGCTAACAGGCCTATTGTTTCACGCGGGGACTTTGTAATTGCTGATTCTACCCCAGTGCCCTTCCTTGCTAGAAGAGTCTACCTGAAAATACATGTTAGCCACTTTCTGTATATGATCTTACTTAACCGTCTCTTTTCTTGCTGAATGTATGTTTAGCCACTGTAAAGCTATTTGCCAAATAGAAGTGTAGAATGGCCTCTCATTCTTTATTCCTGTTGACCCACCACGTGAAACCCAGGCAGGTCTCATTATCCTATTTCTATTTGTCCCAATATATTGCATTTAGGTCCCCAGCCAACACCAAGTCCTTAGTTTGGTAATAGGCTATGACCCCTAGGGCTTGTCTAAACTAGCCATAACAATTCCCCTGGATATTTCTTCCCACAATATTTACTTCTCTGGACCCCTGTCTATGCAGGGTGAATGACATGATCCCAGGTGAATTTCCTATCTCCCATCCAATAATCAAGGTTCCTTTTGAAGGGGCCAATGAGGCGCTCTGCTTGCTATGTATGGGCAGTCTATTCAAGAGTATGGGGAGTCTCTGGGTCAGGAACCTATCCCTCAGCATGTTTTGTTCATTGTGATAGCAGGTTTAGATCCCTGGGCGTGTGGCCTTGAGGGGAATGGGATTTCTTTAAGTGGGAGCCACGTCCAACAGCTCAGAGGGCTTGGCATGCAGCCTTGTATGTTAAGCAGAAGAGATGTACCTCTGAGTAGGCAGTATACCTGAGGAGGTATAGCTGGAGTTTTTTTTAGACCCGGTCAACATATGGCATCTGCTTTAGGCCTGTGATTCTTTTAGTGAGAGTATTTCTGTGGTCTTTCCAGCTGTTGCAGATGTCTTGTAGAATCTCTCTCAAGCGAACTTCTCTCTATAATAGGTCTAATGAGGAATAATTACAGTGGGACAGTGAGCATAACTTTTTCAGGATGAAGAGCCCTTAGTGATGAGGTGTGCCCACATGAAGGATTTCCTGACTATTGTGTGGCGATGTGGTTGCTCGAGAAAGTGAGACCACTGTCCACCTGTGTCCCTAAGTCTCTCATCACACTTTCCATGTTTTAGTGTCCTGCCACCTGTGGTAATTCATGGGTGCATGTTTTTTTTTTCCAAAGGGGCATAACTATACCTACTTGGCATCAAGTTTGAGCCCATGGCTCTGGCACCAGCATCTGTTTCTGTAAGGACCTTTTGTAGAATATCCACATCATTTGGGGATTCAATAATGGCTCCCAGTTTGATCATCTGCAAACTTTGCTAATAAGTCCCTTAGTGTTGGCCTGTGCTGAAGTAGATGCCAAACAAGAGTGGTCAAGGATGAACCCTGAGGGTACTCCACTTGTCTGGAGCTGGATTTGGGAGTTGGCTACTTTTACAATCTAGATTTCTGTCCAGTAAGCCAGTTGGCAACCATGTCAGTGCCCGTAGGGATTTATGCCCAGCTTAGTAAGTTTATCTATGATTCCTGAGTGGGGGATAGTGTAGAAGGCCTTGGCGAGGTCAGATAGGCTGTGTGGACTGCTTTACCTAGATCCACAGCTCTGGAGACTGATTTTGAAAGTCAATCAGATTCAGGACACAAGATGAAGCTTCACAAACCCAAACTGTGTGGGGTCAATGTTTTGAAGGTTGCCAATGTCTTTGTTTATAAGTTCCATGATAATCGTTCCATGCCTTGCAGATCAGGCTTGTCAGACTGATGGGGCGGTAGTTCAAGGGATCCAAGGTGGATCCCCCTTGTGGAGTGGGATAACTGTAGCTGTAAGCCACTCAGTGGGCCTGAAGCCTGAGGTGAGACTATGATTAAACATGACATAGGTGGGTGCCAGTCACTTTGTAGTTCATGTAGTACACAGCCTGGGATGTCATCTGGTCCCATGGATGCTGTATTCTGCTTAGCTTTGGTGAGTCGCGGTTTCTACCTGTGTGGCGTGATTATGATTTGGCAATCTTTTGGCGAAAGGTATTGGAATGGGCCTTTAGGGGTTAGAGTGAAGTTGGCACTAAATCGATCTGCCAGGATACTGGCAATATCATGGGATCAATATATTTTGTACCATGCTGTTGTAGCTCAGAGCAAATCTGAGCATTGCCATTTAGATTCTTGACATAACTATACAGAATTCCTTGTAGTTTGTCTTTGGAATCTTTGGCAATTTTATTTTAAAGTAACAAGCTTTTGAGGATTTTATGGGGATCTCAGCTTCTTACTGAAGCTGGTGAGGGAGATTTTGCATCCTGGGATTTTCACTCTTTTTCTGCAGCAGTTTCTTCCTTCTGTTGGCTATGGTTTGTTTACAGCAGGGGACCACCAGATTGGCTTCCTTTTTTTTGGAGAAAGAGCATCTTGGTTCTATTTGGGATGGCAAGATTCATGCAGTGGATATTGCTCGGACAGTGTGTTAGTGTAGGATTCTGGTCGAACTTTCAGATCCCATCTGCATGGGTGTCGTGAAGTTGTCACTTCTGACTTCAGTAGCATGAAGTTGGCTTTAGAAGTTTTTTAAGGAGGTTTCCTTACAGGGGAATGTGGATGTCAAAATTGATTTGCTTATGGTGAACCTGACCAATGAGGGGTGACCAATGGTGTGGGTACATCTATCTCCCATGTTAGTAATGGCCTGGTCTGGGGATATTGGAGCCTAATTGGGACTTCAATGGGTTAGTTGATCCAGAGCGTTGGAATTATAATTCAGAACCACTAGGAAAGTAGTTGAGTACCAGTAGTTTTCTCAGTTAATGAGTAGTTGAAATCACCCAGTATTAGGGGTGTTTAGTTTGTATCTTAATATTTTCAATTATGTTTAGAAAGGTGGCAAGGTAGAGAATCTTGGGGGCATGGTGGGGGATCTGTAGCAAGCTACAATTTGGATTGCAGTCTTACCTAGTGTTATGCACTTGGAGGTCAGATGCATTGTGTTGGGCAACTAGCCTGGAGGGTGTGACTATCCCTTGGTGAATATTATTGATACTCCTCCACCTTTAGTTTTCGGTCTTGGTTTTTGACGAAGGAGGTGTGGTAAGGATTGCAGCCTGGTATTTGTGCAGGGGTGCTCTCTGGAGCCTTGAACCAGGTCTCAGTTACTGTATGAATGCTCCGATGTTCTCCATTTTATGGAGTGCCTCGAGAGTGCATTTTTAGAGGTTTACACTTCTACTAGACAGCCAGTGGTGTCCTATTTTATCTATGGGACCTACAGCTACTGCCTGAATGTACTTTCTTCCTTGCTGAGTACAACTCTCCTGTGGGGCATAAGCTGGGGTGTGAAAAATGCCATATCCTTACACAGGGTCTGATTTCCATGAGTCTGTCACTAATTCACGATTACATCCCTGTCTTCTGAGCCTCTCTCTTGCTACATTTCCCACATAATTTGTAGCCTGTTCTCCCCAGAGTAGCAGTTACTGGATCCCAAACAAGTGGCTTTGCTGCACTACCCTTCTATCTTGTATTCTGGATGCAGGCGATGTCCAGCCTCTTCCTTACCGTCCATCATCCACTTCCAATCTCCATCTTGTCGGTGAACCTCTATTAGAGTAAAGCAATCCACTGAGTTCATATTAGGTTGGTTATTGGTTTTACATCTAGTATTTACTCAACACAACAATCCCAGGTAACACAAGTTGATAAACTGGATTACTGGATGTCTAGTAGCTTAGTGCCTCGCGACTGCTGGACTTTATGACAATGAGCAAACGCACTGGGCAATAAGGCACATACCTTCCCATCACTAGCATGGGTCCCTGGCGTGGGTCAGAGAGAAGGCCAGATCTTCAATCCAGTTATCACTAGGGAAATACCCATGCCCACTTTGGTGACATTAGCTAATACCATAACTCACCTAGAGCTACTTTACCTTTTTTGTCTTTTGTACAAGCCTGAGTATTGCAGAATACTTATGAGTATGCATGTTTGTGTGTAATAAAGTAGTTTTATGAGGACAGAGCTGAAAGTTTATGTTCAAATGGGAATGTAGTGGGCTTCATAACTCTCATATGGGGATAAATATCACACAAGAAGTGAAAGGGTATAAATGGCAAATTCTTTTAACATTTTGAATACAAATATTAAAGTGATGGGATGTAGTGGGCTTCATAACTCTCATATGGGGGAGTACAGGTGCTTGCTTTACCTTTTTCATCATTGCCATAATCATTAAAAAACCCTTTTCTCTCATGGATGGTTGGGGTGTTCTATCAACTTTCACTATCTCTTTTAATTCAGTCGCATTCTTCTACATACTTTAAAAGTCATGCTTGACTGTCACAAGTCTTCTCTAGCACAATCCATCATCTCTTTTTTTTTTTTGGACAACCTCTTTTCCTCTTGCCTTCTCATTGTCTGTACCAAATCATCTTATCAGGCTGTCTTCTGCTTTCTTGCATATCTTTGACCCCATCTGCAGTTGGAGCTACTCTGGCTTAAGCTCTTATGTCCTAATTTTTTCATCCATCCCACAGAGTGCATCCAGCTATCAGTCTCAGGCACTTCATTTCCATCACCTCTAGCTTCCTCAACTACTGTGCCTTCACTGCCCAGATTTCTGTACCATGCAGAAGTATTGGAAACATCACCGTTTTTTGCACTTTACTTTTCAGCTTTTTTGGCATTCTTCTGTCAAAACTCATCCCTGACACTCTTTGCCATTTGGTTGCTTCCCCTCTGATTCTAGTTTTGACCTCCTCGTTCAAACTTCTCTTCTCTTCAGCCATCCCTCAGATACTTGGATCTGTTAACCTGTTCCACTATTTGCCCTTCCATCTCGGTTCTCAGCTTCTTCAGATTTTGTACATTTGCTGCCATTATGACTGTCTTATCTGTGTCAGATTTGCACTCCACACCCCTACCATTTGTTGAAGTTCTTGTTCATAGCCTGCTTGTAATGCAACATTGTCTGCATACACTAGCATTGCTGATTTTTTCCCTCTGACCTGTTTGCTAATGTACTCCATCATCAGTACAAACAGCAGGCTCATTGCTGAACACTGATCCACACCCATTTCCCACTAGCAACCCCTTTTTGAGTCTGAATACTGTTCGTACTTGTGTCATTGAGTCCTTGTACATAGCCTGCATAAATTCTACTAATGTTTCTGGAACTTGGAACCATCCCAGGACTGCCCAAATCAGCATTCTAGGCACCTTGTCTAGGATTGCCCAATTGGACTCTTTCCTCATCTCTAGCTTCTTCTCAGCTATGTGTCTCACTGCAAATATCAGGTTAATTGTGTAGCATCCTGATTTTAATCCAAACTGCTCATCACCAGTCTAACTTTCTAATAGTTTGCATATTTGTTTATCAATAACCCACTTTTGAACTTTCATGCAGTAGTATAGGAGTCTAATACCTCTGTAATGCCCAGAGCTGTGAATGCCTCCTTTGTCTTGTCCATTGGTACTAGAGTGCTTAAACCCCAGTCATCTGGGTTACACCATTCTCTCCATACTGCTATGAGTACCTTCTGGAGCCATTTCTCCCATAGCATCCAACATCATGATCATCATGATCATATATACCCTTACCTCATCTGAGCTTGCTGCTTTCTCTAAACTAATTTTCCTTTGTGATATTCTTACTTCCTCTAGGATGGGCTTCTCTTTTGTTGTAGGCTGTGTGTGTGTGTGTGTGTGGGGGGGGGGGGTTATTACAGCTTCTGTGGGATTTTCTTTATTCAGAAACTCCTTCCATCTGCTTCTGTTATCCTGTGGACTGGTGAGCAGGTTTTTTCTGGAATCCCTTATGAAGGGTGTCTGATGACTATCTTCTTTGTCTTTCTGTCTTTGCCTTGCAACCTGATAGAGTTCATTTGTGCCATCTGCTGAGACACTTTCAAGAAACTGTTAAAGTGCCTCTGATGCCTTGTTCTGTTTCAACTGTTGGCTTAGCCTCTTTGTTATCCAACCAATATTCCTATTTAGACTGGTCTATCTTTTCTATCTCCCACTTCTTTGTGTACTACCTCTTTCTTTTGATGACTTCCAGAACTTCTGGATTCCACCACCAGCTTTCCTTATGTGCATTAATTCCATACTTGGTTCAGTTGCATATCTGTTCTACAGTCCTCACACATGCTGTTTTAAGATACTGCCATTCTTCTTCTTCAACTCCTCCCCTTCCTGGGGTGATAAAGTCCTGGATATTTCCTTAAACTCTTGTACTTTCTCCCCAGTCAACTTCCTGGTCTTCAGCATAGTCTCTGTTGACCTTAGAATCTTTTCTGCCACTGCTTGCAACTGATGATGGCAACCAGTGGCTTATGCTGTGGGCCTATTGTTTCACGGAGGATGACTTTGTAATTGTTGATTCTACACCAGTGCCCTTCCTTGCTAGAAGGAAAGCTACCTGAATTGCATGTTGGCCACTCTTGTATGTGATCTTGTGTCTGTCTCTCTCTTGCTGAATCATGTGTTGGCCACCATCAAGCCATTTGCCAAATAGAAGTGTAGAATGGCCTCTCTTTTTTTATTCCTGTTGCCCCACACATGTGAACCCAGGCAGTTCTTGTATCCTGTTCTATTTGTCCCGATATGTGCATTTAGGTCCCCTATTATTAACACCAAGTCATGGTGTCCTGTTTTATCTAGTAGAACCTGCAACTGCTGCCTGGATGTACTTTTTTTCCTTGCTAGTACAACTTTCCTGTGGGGCATAGGCTGAAATTATGAAAGAATGCCATATCCTTACACTGGAGTCTGATTTCCATGAGTCTGTCACTAATTTTGATTACATCCCTGTCTTCTGAAGCCTCTCTCTTGCTACATTTTCCACACAATTTGTAGTCTGTTCTCCCCTGAGTAGCAGTTACTGGAGCCCAAGCCAAGTGGCTTTGTTGCACTACCCTTCTATCTTGTATTCTGGATACAGGTGATGTCCAGCCTCTTCCTTACTGTCACATCATCCACTTCCAATCTGCATCTTGTCAGTGAACCTCTATTAAGTATAGAAATCCTGAGTTCATATTAGGTTGATTGATTGGTTTTACATCTAGTATTTGCTCAACACAACTATCCCAGGTAACACAAGCTGAGAAACTGGACACTGGCTGTCTAGTAGCTTAGTGCCTCATGGCTGCTGGGCTTTATGACAGGCAAACACTGGGCAAAAGGGACACATACCTTCCCATCACTAGCATGGGTCCCTGGCATAGGTCATAGAAGGGCAGATCCTCAATCCAGTTATCACTAGGAAATACCCATGCCCATTTTGGTGACATTAGCTAATACCACCAACTCACCTAGAGCTTACTTTACCTTTTTGACTCTTTTTATTGCAAGCCTGAGTATTAGAGAATACTTATAAGTGAGTATGCATGTTTGTTTGTAATAAAGTAAGTAGTTTTATGAGGACAGAGCTGAAAGCTTATGCTCCAATGTATTGAGTTTTAAGAAATAAAACAACTTGCGACTTCCAAGATGGCTGTGCACTGATCAACAGCTTAATTTCAGCTCTCCCATTGTGAAAAAAGAAGCTGAGAAATAACAGCTACTGTTACTGCCAGCTTGAGTAAACTGCCAGCAAACAGAAGGGGACTCTGCTTCTCATTCTTCTGACAATAAAGCTCATAGACAGACTTTGCCAGTGAAACATTTTCCAATGTTCCAAAGGAAAATGCTTGAGAAACAGAAAAAAAGCAGAGAAGTTGACTATAAGACTTAGGACTACCTTGGACTTGAACCTAAGTCTGGTGTTGGGAGATGAAGATAAGCAGGAAGAAGATCATTAATACTGAAATTAGTGAATAAATGTGAGATTGTAAAGCATCAGTCACTTTTATGAACTATGGCTTTGCAAGACATAGTGGCTGAAAAAGAATGGACTTTTGTTGACGTTGTTAAACTTGTTGGGGAGACTGAAAGGCATATACCCCACTTCATGTCATTAATGTTTTAAAGGACACTATAAAAGGGAAAAAAACAACTGTAACTAAAACAAATTTTGTTCTTAATAGTATTTGTATAAAACATTTCATGATATGGTTGCACGTTATATGTGAATTGTATCATGTTTTTACCCATGTGTTCCAATAGTTACAGTAGGTCTTTAAGCTTTTTTGTATTTGTAGTTTTATTAAAACGTTGGGTTTGTAATATGTTATGAACACAAGTGTTACACTCATTTATCAAAGGTATTGAACTCATTTTTCCCTTATATTTTCCTGTTTTTAACATTCTTTTAACTGAGTGAGGCTATACAATTTGCCTTTGGTTTACAATGCAATTTTTATAATACCTGCAATTTCATGAATCATCCACTAGATGGAGGATCAAGTTCATTTAAAGCAAATATTCAAGTTGGTAATTTTAACCATTGAGTCCTACTAAATGTGTTTTTAATAGTATTTTAACTTTATAATTTATTCTTTTTAGTCAAGTGTTTTAAGGATTTTTATTTAAAACATATTTTTATTTCTACTAATTTATTCATCAAACATTGTAACATTAAATGTGTTTTAATTGTGGCAACACAGAGAGATGCAACAAGAAAAGTTTTTGGTTTTAAACTAAATTAACCTTTCAATTAATTCATTAACCTAATCAATGTAATTAAGTGAATGGTATAAAAGCACTAGTAGTTTGAACAGACCACATCTGAGGAAGTGATGTTTAAAACGAAAACGTATGGTGGAGCGTTAACGTGCTGTGTTTCTGTGGAATAAAGTGAACTGAAGTGTGCTGAGCCATCTGTGGGTTTTTTCACAATTTTCTAAGCTTGCCCTGCTCAGGGCTTTATTGTTTTGCCTGAAAAGCTGCTTCATTTTGTGGATTGCATGTTATATAGCAAAACAATTTTGTGTAATATGTAGTCAGGGGTATTTTAAATGTGGGGGGAGTCTTTTCAGTGACTGTTGTGCATGTTAAAGATATTAAAGTAAATAAGTACTTTTTAAGTTGTAGGAAATATATGCTTTACACTGTAACAAGACAAGATAGGCAAAACAAAACCAAGTTTAAATTAATATGCTGTGAACTTAGGTGGCTGGGTGGGTGTAAAAATGCACTGATCATATTATATGTAGAATTTTAGATATTTCCTCTTATTTTCACAAAGGTGAATGTGTAGGTTAGTGCCGTTGACTTACTTTACATTTAAGTGATTTTTGTAAGCAAGTAGGCTTGAAAGAAAGTGCAAAATGATGAACACCATGAAAAATGCTCAGTTTCGTGAATTTTCAATGATATTAGTTTTTTTTTTTTTCCATTAGCAAGGGTTCAATGGAAGTCAAGTAGTCTGCAGCTGAAAGCAGTTCCACATTCTGTTCTCAGTGAAATTGACAAAGATCCCTTTATGTCTCTGCAGAGTTGTTAGTTGTTTTTTCTCATTGCTGCCTGTGTTTTCATGGAGATTAGCTGCCTGCAGGTGCAGTCAATTAATCCTGAGAGTTCTGAGCATTTTTTGCTGAAGGAAATACAAAATTTAAATGTGGAAGGGAAAGCAGTTCATTGAAAAATAAAGTCTGAAATTATGGAAGTAAATAAAAGATAGCAGCTTCTCTGACAGCCTTAACAGTTTAACGCATTACTAGGATAGTGCACAACTTAATTTTATTTAAAGATAGCCAGTGCACCTTTTCTTATGGCTAAAAGATAATGCTTTTTGAAAGCATACAAGCTGTTTTTCATGTCTGAGAGGGGAACAGGGATCGGAAAAGAGCACTCACCAATTAGTGTAAGTGGCAACACAGGCTGTAACATGCTTTAGCATGGTGACCATTTGAAATACCAGAATCCACTAGAGTGAGTTCTGAAATATAGAGACTGAATGGCTGAACGATTGGACTTATATATACAAAGTCTGAGATGCCATTTCTCCAAATATTCCTTTTTCTCCAAGGTATGGCAATCTCAGAGTTGGTATATATTATTTGAAGGGGGTGTGGGGCTTCCCCTCACATGAGGGGGTGCAGAGAGGCTTACCCCACTGCAAAAAGAAGTTTTAAGGAGAAGAGCGATTTTTGACATTCTCTATTCTCTTGTGTTTTCAGAGTTTCTTGGCTTGTTGGCACTTGGCATTTCAGGTGCCAACATTTCAATACGGAACCCTTTAGTAGTTAATGCCTGTGGGTGCAGTTGCCATTTGGGGCAATTGTTCCTATCTGGAGGCTTAAACTTCATTTTTTGAAGATGTACATAGTTTTGTGTGTTTGTTCTAAGTTAATAGGTTATGCAGGTGTTCTGAAAATGTAGTTAATTTTTGTTGGAGGGTTTTCATTAAAATAAAAAGTCTTGAAAAAATGTGACATGGGTTTCACTAGAGATGAGAAAAAAACATCTGTATAAAAGATCAGCCTGCCAAACATTAGTGTATGCATGCAACACAAACGTTGGAAATACATATTCAAAAAACCTGTCATGCACAATAGGTAAGAACAACAGCTTTTTATCATAATGGGCACACTATCCATATTATCTTGGAAGCAAATGGCCTTACAGGTAGAAAAAAAGGAAAGAGTATTGAAATATATTAAGAAATGCAGAGTGCAAATAATAAGGCTGCAGTAGACATGGCCGCGGTGGTGTAGCAGTTAGCATTGTCACCTCACAGCAAGAGGTTCTCCCATTCGATTCTTGGCTGGAGCACCTTCTGAGTGTAGTCTGCATCTCCTCCCCATGGTCAAGTGACATTAAAGACATGATTTGCAACAATGAGGATGTATCAGGGGACCTAGAAGGGAAATATAACAAAATAGAGTATTTTTTAAGAAATGTATGAAAACATTTGGTATGGAAGATGTGATTCAGTAGTAGGAACTCAGAGTGATTTACATACAATTCCCCAAGGTAAAATAAGTGGACTTGACTAGATTGAAATCATGTATAAGAACCAGAAACAAACCACAAGCCAGGAATGAACCAGTGTGTGAAAACCAAAAATATACAGCACAACCCAATACACACTGGAAACACTGCGAAAGAATATATAAAGCAAAGTCTTTGTATAAAACTCCAAAAGATGCTTTAATGCAGCAAAAAAGATAAGTGCTTTCACGATAGACAAAATCCCATCGCTTCATCAGATCTAACAAGACACAGACACCCCCCCCCATTTTATACACACAGCTGATCACATCACTTAAAAGGACATTTGTGGATGATGTTTTTATTTTATGGATAGGTTCTCAACATGGTCTTTTGAGCTTTGTCGAATATCTGCATACGACTACTACCTTTTTGAAATTTTCTTTGAAATACTCTTCTGATTCTATTGAATTTTTGGATGTTAGGGTATGTCAAACATCACAACATACTTTTGACTCTAGAGTATTTAGAAAAGAGTGCTATAAAAATTCACTGTTGCATAGAACCAGTATGCATCCAGCACACATTTTTCCAATGTTGTTACAGGACAGAGTATGCAAATGTCTAGACTTAATGCCATTGAGGATGGTTTTCAAACTGAGTTGGCAAAACTAGCTAAACATTTTATGGATAGAGGGTACAAGTCGCAAGAAATACAGATAGGGATGGACAAAGGTATAGCCATGAGGAACACTAGAGCTAAACCATATTTCTCCAGCTCACATGATCACATTGAAGTAAGTGATAGGAGGAGGGTGCCTATGTCCTGTAGCCTTCAATATACTAGTGATAACAAAGACATCACGGACATTATAAGGAAATACTGGTCTGTCCTTATAAAAGATGAGGAGATAAAGGAGGTTGTGGGTACATGTCCCAGATTTTCCTATAAGAATAAACCTAATTTGAAAAGGCTACTTTGCTACAAAACTGGGCAGCATCGTACCAATGTTAATGCTACAGACTCTATACCTTACACAACACCATGTGGCAGCTGAAGATATTGTGGACTTATTGAGTAGATATGTGAACCCAGATACTGGAAGAGTGTTCCGCTTTTGAAGCGTTGCACATGCAACACCCAGGATATAGTGTATCTTGCTATTTGTAATCTGTGTTCCAGTTTTTATGTTGGGAAAACCAAAAGGAAATTCAAGGATAGGATTAGAGAGCACCTCTATGCCATCAATCTATCCTATAAGCACAATGCTGTAGCAAAACACATTATGGCTAGGGGACATGACCACAAATTTAGATTCATGGTCATTGACAACATCTATACTGATGCTAGACTTGGTGATATTGTGAATAAGATGGAATCCATTGAGACTCGATGGATTATTAGATTAAATGCCCACAAAGGTAGTGGGCTTAATGAGTTTGCACCCTTAAAACCTATATTAAAAAAGTGTAAATTACGTAGGTAGTATCCCATATTAATATATTGATCTTTTAGCTATATAAGTATTATATATATGTATTTGTCTTTTATATATATATACATATATATATAAATATATATATATATATATATATATATATATATATATATATGTGTGTGTGTGTGTGTGTATTTTTTAGTTTATATGATATGTTCATGTCCTTTTAAGTGATGTGATCAGCTGTGTGTATAAAATGGAGGGGGATCTCTGTGTCTTGTTAGAGCTGATGAAGCGATGGGATTTTGTCTATCGTGAAAGCGCTTATCTTTTTTCTACCTTAAAGCATCTTTTGGAGTTTTATATGAAGACTTTGCTTTATATATTCTTTTGCAGTGTTTCCAGTGTGTATTGGGTTGTGCTGTAGATTGAAATCATGTTTCACAGGAGCATGTGCATTTAATTGAAAGTTTCAACACACATCCAAGAAGAACTATTTCAGATCATGCACCAATAAAATCTAAGATAAAATGCAGGTTAATAAAGTAAAAATTAGACATTGGTGATTTCCCACCTATCTGTTAAAAAGAGAGGAATTTAAGGAATGAGTAGTGGAAATTATTCAAGAGTTATTAGGGAAGACAGAATTATTTTCAGAAGTTATAGTTAGGGAGTCTGATAAAATGAAAATGCAGTTTAAAAATAGGGTAGAAAATAAAACAGATATATGGTTAAAAAGTAATTGGAATTATTTAGAGAGGCTGACAAAGAATACAGTATTGCAGAATAAGGGGAATTTCACAAAAGAAGAAGAGGTGCAATTACAGAGTGCTAAAGAAAAAATAAGGGAGTATCTGGATAATTTGTATAAGTTTAGAAAGATTGCTGTTAAGTAACTATTTCTTGATAATAACTCTAGAGCACAAAAATGTTTTGCACAATAACTTAGGTAATAGAAAGTAGAAAGGGCTGTCACCAAATTTAAGGAGCCTATAACAAGCAAAATAACCACAGATCCTGTAGAGGTATTATGGATATATTGGAAATTTTATGAAATGTGTATAAAGCAGAGAAATGTGGAAATCAAGAAAGAGAACAAATGGAAATATTTATGGAAGACTTAATTATATCAAGGTTAGAGGTAGATTAAACAGAACAAGTAACAGTTAAGATAGGAAGAGATAAGATACAAATGGTGATATATAATCAATCTGCTGGAAAGTCTTCTGGAAGAGATGGTATTCCTGCAGAAGTTTGGAAGTTAGGAAGGGAAAAAGTGAAAAAGATCTGGAAGAGTTTGTTTAACGACATTTAAAAGGGGAAGTGCTAATATCTTGGAAGAAAGCCATGGTGTCTGTGATACCTTAAGATGGTAAAGACCCCATCAGACCCAGATTCATATAGACCCATTTCAATTTTAAACCATGACTGTAAAGTGTTTATGTCTGTACTAACTAAAGTAATGGCAAATGTGTTGCCATAATTGGTAGATATGGATCAATATGGTTTTACGGAAAGCAAGCAAACATTTGACAACATTAATAGAACAGAGATGATCCAGAGGGAATCAGAATGTAAGAAACTATTCCAGTCATTGGTGGGTCTTGATGCAGAGAAAGCATTTGACAGAGTAAACTGAGATTTTATGAGTAGGGCAATGGAAGCATTTGCATTTCCTGTTACAATTATACGATTAATTAGGAAGATATATGAAAGAGTTGGTGGTAAGAATTAAAGTGGGAGGGTTTCCTCCCTCTGATAAGTTGTTTCTCAACAGAAAGAACCAAGCAGGGCTGTCCTTTTCCCCCTCTATTATTTACATTTTATTTAGAGCCATTGGCAAAGAAAGTAAGGGACTCAGAAATTTAAGGATAAAATTCTTATTACAATCAAGATAAATTGGGTTTATTTGTAGATGATATTATTTTGTACCTATTAATCCCAGAAAAGGATATTTCAGTGTTGTGGAACCTTTTGGGATATAAAATTAATGAAAATACCCATATTTATGGGAACACAATAAGATGAAGTATTCAGGAGTATAGATTAAAAAGACTTCTGTTACAGTAGATAAGGATATGTGGAAAGAGACTAAACAAAAGATAATACAAAGACTGAGAAACTGGAAGCTCTTGTTTATGAATGTGGGTAGTAAGATACAAACAGTGAAAATGTTTTTAGTCACTTTACTTTTATATGCAGGTCAAGCATATTTGTATCAACTAGGGAAGTTGTGAACAGTAATTAAAGAATTGAAGGAATTTACCTGGGAGGGGAAGAGGACAATAGTTAAATAGGATAAGCTAATCCTTCCACTAGAACAAGGTGGTTTAGGACTACCTGATTTGAAGGGATATTTTAGAGCTACACAGTTAAGGCTGATATGCATAACACAGGCAGAAGGTTATAATTCAAAGTGGAAAGAGATGATGATGAAGCAGGGGGGAATTCAAAAAATAAGGAGAGAGTATGACTTGGGATGCAGTTCCTTAATGAGAATGATAACAGCCATACAGAATATTATATTCATAGTGTATCAAAAAGTAGTATAAAAACTAAGCCAATACAAGAATGGAGAAATTAATTTTTTCTGATATG
The DNA here is from genome assembly GCF_019279795.1 of Protopterus annectens. Lineage (NCBI taxonomy): Eukaryota > Metazoa > Chordata > Ceratodontiformes > Protopteridae > Protopterus > Protopterus annectens. Next base: position 704,168,662 of record NC_056741.1, read on the forward strand.
GATTACTGTAAGTATGGGTACAGAAAATAGGCAAGAAGGGATTGGAATTCACTGGAGAAAATTGGCAAAGGAACCAAGGTTTGGGAGCAAATAACTAGAGAGGGAAAGGTGATTGAGTAGGATGAAGACAAGGAGGCATTTGGACTGCAAGCTAGACAATGCCTTCCCTATCAGGGATTGATATCAGAGGCAAAGAGAAAGGCACAAGGCAATAATAAATCAAAGGCCTGCTCTGGGATTGGTTTTTAGTGGAATCTAGAACAAAAGCTGTTGTTAAAAAAGGATCATTAGTAGGGTATATAAAATACTGCATCATCATCTTCTTTCAGCTGTTCCTGTTAGGGGTCACCACAGTGGATCATCTGTTTCCATTTCTTCCTGTCCTCTGCATCTTGTTCTGTCACACCAATCACCTGCATGTCCTCTCTCACCACATCCATAAACTGTATCTTAGGCCTTCCTCTTTTCCTGTTAGCTGGTAGCTTCATCCTTAGCATCTTTTTCCCAATATACTCATTATCCCTCCTCAGCACATGTCCAAACCAATGTAATCTTGCCTCTCTGGCTTTGTCTCCAAACCTTCCAACCTGGGCTGACCCTCTAATATATTTATTCCTAATCCTGTCCACCCTCATCACACCCAGTGCAAATCTTAACATCTTTAACTCTGCCACATCTGGCTCTAACTCCTGCCTTTTTGTCAATGCCACTGTCTCCAACCCATATAACATAGATGGTCTCACTACCCTCTTGTAGACCTTCCCTTTCCCTCTTACTGGTACTTGTCTGTCACAAATCACTCCTGACACTCTTCTCCACCCAATCCATCCTGCTTGTACTCTCGTCTTCACCTCTCTTCCACACTCACCATTACTCTGAACTATTGATCCCAAGTATTTAAACTCATCCACCTTCGCCACCTCTACTCCTTGCATCCTCACCATTCCTCTATCCTCCCTCTCATTTACACACATATATTCTGTCTTAGTCCTGCTGACCTTCATTCCTCTTCTCTCTAGAGCATATCTCCATCTCTCCAGGGTCTCCCCACCTGTTCCCTACTCTCATTACAGATCACAATGTCATCTGCAAACATCATAGTCCACAGGGACTTCTGTCTGATCTCGTCTGTCAACCTGCCCATCACCATTGCAAATAAGAAAGGACTCAAAGCTGATCCTTGATGTAATCCCACCTCCACCTCAAATGCATCCATCACTCCCACTGCAAACCTCACTGCTGTCACACTACCCTCGTACATATCCTGTACCACTCTTACATACTTCTCTGACACTCCCGACTTCCTTATACAATACCACAACTCCTCTCTAGGCACCCTGTCATATGCTTTCCCTAAGTCTACAAAAACACAATGCAATTCTGACTTTCTCTGTACTTCTCCATCAACACTCTCAGAGCAAACATCGCATCTGTAGTGCTCTTTCCTGGCATGAAGCCATACTGCTGATCACTAATCATCACGTCCCTTCTTAACCTAGTTTCCACTACTCTTTCCTATAATGTCATGCTGTGACTGATCAATTTAATCCCTCTGTAGTTACTACAGCTCTGCACATCAACCTTATTCTTAAAAATTGGTATCAAAACACTTTTTCTCCATTCCTCAGGCATCCTCTCACTTTCCAAGATTTCATTAAACAATCTGGTTAGAAACTCCACTGCCATTTCACCTAAACATCTCCATACTTCCACAGGTATGTCATCTGGACCAACAGCCTTTCCATTCTTCACCCTCTTCATAGCTATCCTTATTTCCTCCTTGCTAATCCTTTGCACTTCATGATTCATTATTCCCACATCATCCAACCTTCTCTCCCTCTCATTCTCTTCATTCATCAACCCTTCAAAGTACTTTTTCCATTTGCTCAACACACTCTCCTCACTTGTGAGTATGTTTCCCTCATTATCCTTTATCACCTTTACCTGCTGCACATCTTTCCTAGCTCAGTCCCTCTGTCTAGCCAATTGGTACAGGTCCTTTTTCTCTCCTTAGTGTCCACCCTTTCATACAACTCTTCATATGCCTTATCCTTAGCCTTCGCCACCTCTCTCTTTATCATGCACCTCATCTCCTTATACTCCTGTCTACTTTCTTCATCTCCCTGACAATCCCACTTCTTCTTTCCCAACCTTTTTCTCTGTATACTCTCCTGTACTTCCTCATTCCACCACCATGTCTCCTTGTCATCCTTCCTCTGTCCAGATGTCATACCAAACACATTTCTAGCCATCTCCCTTACTAGCTCTGCTGTAGTTATCCAGCTATTTGGTAACTCTTCACAGCCACCCAGTGTCTGTCTTAACTCTTCCCTGAACTCCTCCTCACAATTACCCTTTTTCAGTTTCCACCATTTGATCCTTGGTGCTGCCCTTGCACCTCCTCCTCCTCTTCTTGCTCACCATCGTCATCCTACAAACCACCATCCTATGCTGCCTAACTACACTTTCCCCGGTCACCACTTTACAGTCTCCAATCTCCTTCAAACTGGCCCTCCTACATAAGATATAATCCACCTGTGTGCATCTTCCTCCACTCTTGTATGTCACCCTATGCTCTTCCCTCTTGTTAAAATATATATTCACCACAGAAAAGATTGAGAAGAGAAAGTGGATAAGCAATTTACAAGGGAACAATAGAAGAAAATAAGTATGGCTCCCAAGTATGTAACAAAGTCCAGAAGATTTATGATTTTTGCTTGGAAATGTTTGCACAGGTATTTTTATATCCAAACAGACTTTAAAAAATTTTCCTCGGGTAGGCAGTAAATGTTGGCATTGTGATGAGGGAGAAAAGGGTAGCTGGAAACATGTGTTTTGGGAGTATAATGAGTTTGCAGGTATAAAAAAAATCCCTACAGATTACTCCATCAGAAATACAGGGTGAGCAAATGGCTGTAACTAAGTAAATGAGTCTTTTGAATTGGGACAGGATCGGAATAGCCTAGACATAGTAAGGCCTTGTTACATTTAATTCTGGTGTCTACCAAAAAATAATTACTAGAAAATGGAAATCAAAGTCTGAACTAACTTTATTTGAAGTATTGAACATTGCAACATAGATAAAATAACTGGAAGTGGGATCTTTAGAAAAGGGAAGGAACAAATTACATAGTAATAAATGGAAATTGTGGGGATGATACGTGCAGAAGGGTTCTTATTACGTTATCGAAAGATAATGTAATCGAAAGGCCACAACATCAAAATGGCTGCATTTTGAAGTTTGGATTGTGGGATCGCAGTACAGTGAAGATTGGGATATTTGCCCTTTCCTCACTGTAGTGCAATCTTGGAGTTGGAATATAGATTTAGTGGGGGGCACAGCCCCCCACAATAAAAATTTTTAAATGTGTCCGTTTAGATGTTTCGGCTGTTTGATTACGTTATCTTTCAATAATGTAATACGAACCCCGTGCAGAATAATGTCAGGAGAAGGAGTGAGGTTTAAAGGAAGGCAGGGATTGAGCAATTTATGTAATGCTGGATTAATTATAGTTAAAAAAAGAATATATGTGATGCATAATTATTTTTATATTAATGTATGTTTGCCTATGTCTAAGTGATAATTTAATAAAGGCATTCAAAAAACATAGAACCATTCAAATTATACACATACATCTGTAGTATGATTATCTCTATCTGGTCAGTTTTATTTAGCTATTGATCATAAGCCTACAAAGTGTTCTAAGTTCACTCAACTTCAAGAAAGACTCATACCATTTTCCTTGAGTGTGTCATAGCTTAGCCTGACATAATATATGGCGTTGTTATATTTAAGTGAATACATATATTTATTACGTATTTATTGTTTCTTTGTTAACCAGGTGAGTACACTAGTAAAGTACCCTTTTCAAACACTCCCTAGGCCATAAGGCAAAAGCAAAACAGTTATGTGCTTATACAGCTGACAAATAATAGTAGTAATAAGTTGCTAGACCCTATTTAGGCATTTCTAGAGATAAAAGGCAAATACAGTAACAGGCACATACATGCACAGTTGACTGTGAGCAGTAAATTGTAAAAAAAAAAAAAAAAAAAAAGCAGTAGATGAAACAAAACATTTCAGTAAGCAATATAACAAGATAAAATACATAGAAGGAAAAAAAGTATTTTGATAAGCTGTGTAATAAGATAACATATCAAGCAACACGTGTAATAATAGAGCTAGTGGTATGAGATAAAAGTGAAATACAAATGAAACTTAAGATGCCTAGTGTTTATTATCTTAAAATTGCTCGTGATCAATAAAATCAACATTAATGAATCAAATCCTAGCGGCTGAAGCTGTAGGACTGTAGTATGAAACCAGCATCCCTGAAACAGTTGCATTTAATAAGATGGTGGGGTGGGCAAAGCTGTCCATATAGGGATGTAGATGGATTGGGGCTTTACTTCTTCCAGAAAATGATGTCTGTGTTTTTTAGGGATTTTTTTTTTCCTATCATGTTTCTGACAGTAATCTTTATGAAGCTGAATGGATGACTATATATGCCTTAATACTAGGGGAAATGGAAACCCTAAAACATAAAGTCAGCTATGCAACTAACCAGGTGAATATTAGTGAAAAAGTACTGCCACTTCTCTTCTGGAGACAAAGAGTAAGGGAATTAGAAACATCAAAATCTATATGCGGAATCTCCAGTTTTAGTGCAAAATTGGATTTTATTGCTATTAGATAAACTTTTGGCAGATTTGCAGCCCTTACACTTTGCTTAGCGTGGGTGATTATTAGGGAAACTACTGACAGCTATGTCTGTTAACACAACTTCTAACACATTTGATAAGTATGTATGATAACAATGTAATGATACTGTAGAGAAGAAGAAACTCAAGTTTCAATGGATTTTAGCTTCATTTTGTCCTATGCAAGGAAGACAATTACATACTCAGCCAACCACCACACTTTCTGGTTTGTCGCCAAAGGAGATATAGCAGCAGACAAATCTAACAGTATATCTGATAATATCAGGCTGTGAGAAGGTGTACAGGGCACAACAGTCAATGCTACCTGCCTGAATCAATCCTATAGAAAAATCTATACACAACAAAAAGCTGATTGTATGTCAACCTGGCGGGAACGTTAGCTATCTGAGAGTATTGAAGCGTTATAGTGCTGGGGCTGTGAATGTAGATGTGCAGAGAGACATATTGTTGCAAATTTTGTTTGACATATGCTTTCCTGTTTTACAGGAGTACTACACTTTCAAAACAGACTGAGTGGAAAGTTAGAGACCTAGCCCCCTTTATGTTGGTCTACTTTCCAAAGCAAGGCTTGATCCATGGAGACCCTGATTTTTGAGTGTGCATTTTTTATCAGTTAAGAAACAGGATCAGAGTGTGTCATAGCTTAGCCTGACATAAGTTCAAGCAATTGACCTCGATCACCACCTCAGTAACCATCCTGGATACAATCATGATTTGAGGTAGTGAAGACCAGTCTGCACCCAAATGGTAGCCACTGCTTTACTTTGTGAGATTATCAAAGTCTAGATGTGTCCCTCTCCATTTCTGAAACACAAACTGGAGCTTCTGTTTCAGTTCCCTAGCTGAAGAGGGAACGTGCTACAAGAATGTACCATCTATATATTGCACTATGGTAAACGAGCCTGAGGATTGCCTCATATTGTTTATGACACAGTGACAGCACTAAGCCTTTAAGCATACTTGCTGAGCAAGTGTTGGTAAAGACAATAGCTAATTTACCTCAAAGTAAACAGCACAACAGTCAGTCATTTTACAAGGCCACACTTCAGTGTCTGACAATTGTGCCTTTGATTCAAATAATTCAATACTAATAATTTTTCTTTTATTTAGCTAGGCACAATGAAGGCTAGGTATGTTTGCAGTGTAAGTGGTGCAACACGTAACGCATGTGCCTTTAGTACAGAAGGCTGTGGGTTCTATTCTCCTATCATTAACCATTAGGACTAAGGTTGGCAGGACCTAGGCAGCTTAGTATCTGAAACTTTTCCATGCTACTGGTCCCCCTCCTTTACTCATAATGCCCTGCCAAGAAGCTTCTTCTTCAAAGCACTCTTGCCATGCCAAGGGCTTGCATCAGAGAAACAGCCCCATGTTACTTTTAGCATTTTTTGTTCTGTTTGAAAGGAAGATTTTTGAAGTTGTTTTTCTTAGTTAATCTGAATTGCTTATTCATTCCTTAGCCTTCAGACATCTCTTAGGTCCATGTGTTCTATTTTTTCTTATATACTGAATGTTTTCCCTTTTTTATCTTTATCCTACTTTGAGACAATTCAGGTCCTCTTCACACTTATACTTTGCTCTGATTTTCAAAATCGTTATTAATTTTCCTCGATAGTGTGTTTGTGAAAATGTAAGGCTTTATTCTGCTTATGTTCCTTAGACTTGTTGACTTTAGATTTGTAAAAGTTTGCGTGTCTGATTTTGTTACAACTTCTAGACTTGGTTGATTATATTCAGGTCAGGTGCTATTGCCTCTTCCCTGTCAAAATGATGTCTGATAACTTCTGTTTTCCAGTATTGTGTATGTTATGCAATTCTTACTCTGCAGTTACTTTTAGTGTATTTTATGTTGACTACTCAGACTTAATTCATTTTAAAACAGACACTAAAAAATAAAGCACCTCACCAATAATACATGACCCAAAACAATACAAAATATCAGAAGGTCTAGGTCTAAATAAAATAGCATTGCACACCAAAAGCTAAAAGGCACTGGCATATTCTAATATCCAAAGTTGTAACAAAGGAATCTTTGCAGTTGAATGATGCCCCAATTTAGTACTTTCCTGAAACTAGGGAGGTGCTTTCTTCTATTACAAAATTGCAATCCTGCACTGATTGACACTAAAAATGAATGTAGAGCTTAATAGGTGTTTTCTTATGATGGATTTGCACCTTCATGTCTTGAAGTGTTGAAATGTATCCTCCACAACCCTGTTACTCAGATATACTAACATAGATCACTGTACCTCTGAGTAAGGAAAATAATCCTGGGAACCACAGTATATAATCTTTATACACGGGAACTAACCTGCACATTTAGGATTGCATTTTACAGTGTGAGTTACAAATACCTTGCCATTTCTGGCTGGCAACCAAAATGTATAATATATATTTAATTTTCCGGGACTATTTCTCCATGCAAGCTGGAACTCTGAGGCTACATGTCACTCACACCCTTCTCATGGCTGTGCTGATACTTAACAAATCTATAATACATTACTACTTTTTCCTGCCAGCAATGGTCCATCCAGCTCTGATTCTTCTAAACTGGTCACTGTATGTAGCATGTCAACTGGGTTTAAAACAGTTAAGGTTTAAGAAACTGGATTTTGTTACACAAAATCTTCCAATTTCTGCTTCACCACAATAAGGCTAGAATGTTGGTAGGCGATGGACAGTGTTACTGTACTATAAAGAGAATGGAGACAGCAACATCTATTCCTGTAGTGTTTGTTATGACTATACCACAATATCTGCAGTGAATGTTTACATGGTTGAGCAACAAAACATCCATGCATAATGCTTATTGAAAGCACCAGTATAAATGTACCATGTGTGAAATGAACTATAATGGAAGAAGCATAATTACCAGAACGTGCAGAATAAAAATGAATAAACAACTGACATCATTTTAAAATTAAGTACTTGCTCTTGATATAACTGATTTTCACCAAAATAGATATCCCCCTGTGCTCATATTAATAGTCTAACAGTAATTATTTAATCATATGAGTAAGTACATTTTAATAATTGTTTGTTTCAAAGCAAAATTAGCATCCAGAAATAATGATGGTTCAGTAGTTAACCTCAAAGGATAAAATATAAGCCATGTAGCAATTTACAGAATGCCCTAAACCACTATTCACTGGTGCACGCTGATTAATATAACTGCAGAAGCATGCATGCTTATCTCACAGCACTTTTATAAGTTGTAATCATATTTACTTAATTAGTAAATAAATGCTGTGTTTCTCACAGTCAGCTGTGATGTCAATCATTAATGTAACTGAAGACCAAAGTGTATTGTGGTGCTGCGGTAGCGTTGTTGCCTCACAGTAAGACGCTGTCCGGTTCAATTCACAGCTAGAGCGTCTTCTGCGTGGAGACATGCGTGAATGGGCGTACCTTCGTTGAAGGTTGTGCATCAGGGCTGGTAACTTGGCACATAAAAATCAACTACCAATTATTAGCGGACCGGAGTTCCGCTGTGGCGACCCCTAACCGGGAAAAGCCGAAAGACACAAACAATAACAAAAAAAGAGAGAAATAAAAGCCGCTGTAAAGTTATTTGCTCAAAATCCTTCATTACCAACATCTTTATTTGTGACATGAAATGAATAACCTAGGACTGGAGATCATGCTATGATTATTATTTTTTGTTTCACCTGACTGACGTGAAATTTCATGATTTCTGGGTTTCTTTTGCTGAAATACTGTTGGAATACCAAATTAAATGTGTTGTGGTTACTCTCATTAGATTTCACTGCTTGTCACAGTTCCTCTGTGAGCTGACTGAAGAATATGACTTTCTGGGGAGAAACTGCAGCCAGCATATTGGAAACTAAAGTGAAACACAGCTTCTGCCATGGAATTAAATCACTACTGTAAAATGTGGATGCATCAATAATGCATTAAAAAATCACAGATGCCACCAATGCCTGTATTCTTGACAAATAAATCTTTTGAAGGAGCTGGAATGTAAGGAATAGGTCTGTTAAACAGAAGTAGCAGAGTATTTTGAAAGTATATAAATAAACTGCTTGATATATTGACGCAATCTCTATAAAATTAGTCTTGCATTCAAAAGTGGTAGCAGTGCTCACCAAATGTTTCAACAGTATGGGCTTACTTGCACTGAAAATCGCTGGTCAGTATGTGGTAATTCTATTATAACACTACTGAATGAAATGTGCTCTTGTCAGATACCTATACCATGACAACTTACCCTTAGGTCTTTAAAAACACCAAATAAGGTTGTCATACTGACTTAAACCTGTTAAAAGGTTCATGCAAGGGACAGAAGAGACTGGGACCTTATTCACGTTTAGTTACATGAAAACAGTGCATGTAACAAAAGTCTATTTGCTCTATGAAGTGAAATGAAGAATAATAAAAGTAAGATATGATAATCACCTTTATTGTTGGCTGTGGTGGTGCAATGGTCACTGTTGTCACCTCACAGCAAGAGGTTCTCTGTGTTCAGTTCTTGGCTGGAGCCCCTTCTGTGCAGAGTCTGTACGTTCTCCCTGTGGTCAAGTGAGTTTTAAAGACATGTAGGTAGAGCGGGTAGGTGCATGTGCCTTCTGTGAAAGTTGGGCGCTGGGCTGGCAACATGACATTGTAAAAACTTCACTGCCAATCATTCTGCAGACTGGTGATCTGCTGTGGCGACCCCTAATGGTAGAGGCCAAAAGACATTGCTATGATGACCACCTTTATTGTGTACAGAGTTTGCCCCTGCCTACACAACAGATGGCCAGGGCTTGGCTAGAAGGCTGAGCACTGGATAAGCTAGGCAGACAGAGATGGGAGTGAGTAGCATGCACTGGCTTATCCATGCCAAGAAGGGAAAAGGGAATAGAAGAAGTTAAGTTGTCTATCTCACCTTCACTCTTGCTGGTTGGGATCGGAGCCGATCCTCGGCTCCGACTCAGCCATCTTCAATAGCTTGAGAGCTGTTTACTGGCTTGAGGCTACCCCTTATCCCATGATGCCTAGCGATAGCTACCCAGATCTCATTTGCTGCTTCAGCTGCGAGGTGTCATTTTTCTGGCTCAGGCTTGTATAGAATTTTTTGTGTAAATTCTTACTAGAATTTAACTCTTCTAATATCTTATTATTAGAGATAGTGTTTTACTATGGTAGATAATTGTTTATTCTATACTATCCCAACTTTTGTAGAACTCATTTAACTTAGAGAGTTCTCACCCACCCCTCCCCCCTTCTCCTGGTTAGCCGTTTAACTTAGAGGCATTCCTACTGCTTTTTCTTATAGGCTAGCCATTTAAATTAGAGGCTTTCCTATTACCTTCTTAAAAAAAAGGTCCTTTCTAGGTAGTACTTGTGTGCCTTTTCAGTAGGTGTGTTTTTTGTTCTTGTAGAACTGAAAATTGCTCTTTTTATTGTTGGTTAAATTGGTTGGTTTCCTTTCTCCAGTACAGTATGTCCAAGGAAACTAAGGTTTTTGGGTTTAAGAAGTGTGACTCATGCTGTCAGAAAATGTCTCTGACAGATGGGCACACTTCTTGTATCTATTGTTTAGGTTCTGTGCACCTGCAGGACTCTAGTTCTGTTTGCCATGCCTTTAGTCCAAGAGTCCTGCAGGAGTGTAAGAATAAGTTGATTCTCAGGGGTCTGTTAAAACCCGGGATTCACTGGCCAAGAGTTCACAGCCAGTGAAATCCCCTAAATCCACTAAGCCATCAGCTCCAATTTCGGAGCTGACTTCAGTACAGGATTTACCTTCTATGTCGGTTCTGGCTGGCACCGACAAGACAATCTCCCCGTCTGCTCCATCAGAGGCTTCAGAGCCATCTCGGAGCCACAAGAGGCTGAGGTCCCCTTCCTTAGAGTTGGTTAATTTGGCTCCTCAGTCTCCTTTACTTCAGAGCGAGCATAGTCACCGATCCTCTCACTCCTCTCGATCCTCTAGGCTGTCGGATCATGATGTGGAGAGAGTAGTCAGTAGGTTGCTAAAGTTGCAGGCACTAGCTAAATTGTTGTCCAGCCCTCCTCAACAGGTATTGGCTCCATCCACTTCTCTTGATGTTCCTCCTCTGACTCCAATGAGTTCGGAGCTGGAGTTCATTGGGGTTCGAGTAGTGGAACCATCGGCTCCGATAACTCTATCTCCTTCAGTTCCGACGTCGGCTCTGATTCCCTCTGTGGTACCTTCCATCAAGGGATTTGGGCACCGTGGCTCCCTCATCAGCTCCAAGGGGGCGAGTGGCATCGGACCCTTGTCCAACCCCGTTCTCCCTCTCGGAGCTTCAGCACAGGTGAGCTCGGCTCCAACATCGGCCTCGGAGATGTCCCTCTCGGTGTGGAGAAAGATTCCTATTTCCTCGGAACCAGAGCTTTCTCTGCATCATGGCAGGGATGCCTTTGATGTCATGCAGAGTGTGCTGTCCTCTGACTCAGCTCCACTTTCAGCCCCACCGGCTCTGTCCCCTGTAGTGCCTGCTCCTCCTCCAGACCCTAAGCGTAGGGAACCAATGCTCCAGGACACCCCATTGGATGTTTCCTCCTCTTCTGAGGTCTCTCCTGAGCACTCAGAGGAGTCCCCTCAGAAGAAAAAGTGTAAGAGGAAGCACATTGACTCCCCCGAGTCTGTCACTTCTGATACAGACAGATTATTCGGAAGGGTCCCAGAGATCCCCCTCTGAAGATGTTTCCTTCTCGGACATCCTAGAAATGCTTAAGCAGAGGTGGACCTGGAATTCTCTAGCTCCCACCGAGGATGAGTCTGTATTTCTGGATGCTTTCGGTTCCTGACCTTCTACCTCCTGGGTTTCTCCGCCTTTCGATCCACTTATGACAGTGGTGGCTCGAAAGGCTTGGTCAGCTCCAGATACAATGGAACCAACTCCGAGGAGACCTGGTAAATTCATTACAGCACCCCAGGATAAGCAATTCCTTTTGAAAGGTGTTCCTGTTGATGCCATGGTGGTAGCAGCAGCCACCAAAAAAGAGTTAGCGGAGACCTCTTCGTCTGTCCATCCCCCTAACAAGGAGTCTAGGATGATGGACAGATACGGGAAGCAAATGCTTGCTTTAGCAACATTCTCTATGAGATTACTGAACTACCTATGTCATTTTACCCGACTTCAAAGGGATATCCTTAAAGAGCTCGGAGATACCCTTCAAGATCCAACAGCTGAGGGAGCACAAGTCAAAGTAGCTTCCCAGCTAGCGATGCTTAATTCTGTTGTTAACGCCTCCATGAGGCTCATTTCCTATGCAGCAGATGGGGCAAGTAGAGTCGCAAGGTATGGGTGTGGCCCTTAGGAGGCATGCGTGGATGCAGCTGTGTAACTTTGCGGAACCTTTTCGAGCATCCTTCACCAACACTCCCTTTGATGGTTCCTTTCTTTTTGGACCACAGGTGAAAGACACTTTGACTAGGTGTGAGCAAGAAGGCAAGACTCTCTCTGCTGTGGGAGTCCATTTTTCCACTCCCTCTAGACCTTACCCAAAGGGTCAGAAGAGTGGGAAGATGTGGTTCCGTAAATCTCAGGGAGCCTTGCCTGACATACGTAGTGATTTTTCCTCCAGAGGCAGAGGGGGAAACAACAGTAATAGATGCTGCCCTCATGGCATAGGGAGTCCACAGAACCAGGGCAACAAAGAATCTTTCTCTGATAAGCCCTTCCAGCATCCCTGAAGGGTTGCCCAGCTGCTCACCTCTGGAGGCAGTCGGGGGAAGACTTTCACTGTACCCAAAAGTCTGACAAAGTTTAACACAAGACAAATATGTACGGTCCATTATATCCAGAGGTTACAAAATTCCCTTCCATCAACCCCCCGTACAGTCAAGGAATACCCTTCCAGATGTTCCACCCAATCTGAAGGAGCAAGCAGTAATAGAATTTTCAAAACTGCTAGAAAAAAGAGCCATCCAGGAAGTCCCGGCAGACCAGCGTGGATCCGGAACATACTCAAGGTTCTTTTTAGTACCAAAAAAGACAGGGGACTGGAGACTGATTCTGGATCTCAGCAGACTAAACAAGTCTGTACAAAGAACAAAGTTTTGGATGGTCATGCTACAGTCCATTCTACCCGTTCTGGGTCAGGACAATTGGATGTGCTCGAAAGATCTTCAGGATGCATACTACCATATCAAGATGGACAGGCGCTCCAGGAGACATCTTCTCTTCCGGCTGGGGGCCAGTCATTATCAGTTCAGACCTCTGCCCTTTGGTCTCACCACAGCCCCCAGGGTGTTCACCAAATGTATGGCAGTGCTCACGGCTCACCTGAGACATCAAGGATTCCAGGTGTTTCCATATCTAGACGACTGACTCCTCACTGCTACCACCAGGCATAAACTCCTGCAAGCGTGAGACTGCACAATCACAATCTGCTCCCAGCTAGGCATTACAATAAATTTCGAAAAATCTGCCTTGTTGCCCTGTCAATCTATCACTTACATAGGAGCAGACTTAGACACAAGGGATATGTTTGCAAGGCTACCACTAGAAAGGGTGTCCGCAATTCATCAGCAAGTACAGATTCTGATGCAGTGCAAAAGGATCCAAGTCAGGTATGTCCTTCAAACTCTGGGTTCCATGGCAGCAGCCATTCTTCTAATCCCATTAGTGCACCTTCATATGAGAATTCTTCAGTGGCTTCTATTCATGCAGTGGTCTTTCCAAGAGCTACACATGACTCACATGATCCTGATCACGGATGCATGCAAAAGACATCTTTCTTGGTGGATGGTCTCCCCACTAATTACTCAGGGTAGACCTTTCATTCAGCCCCCTCCGGTAGCCACAGTGACAACAGATGCCTCTCTGATAGGGCGGGGGAGCATTATCTGGGCAGGACAGCCCAAGGCACTTGGCAACCTCACGAGTACCATCTGCACATAAATGTCCTGGAAATGAGAGCCGTGCTCCTGGCATTGCAAGCCCTTCAAAACTCTCTTCCTTCCGGGACCATTGCAATTCAAACAGACAACATGTCAGTGGTGTGGTACATCAATAAGCAGGGCGGAACCAGATCCTACCACCTGTGTCGAGGAGCACTTAGACTTTGGCAGTGGGTGATTTCCTCCCAACATTTTCTGATTGCGACACACATCCCTGGGAGATCCAACGTCATAGTGGACAGGCTCAGCAGAGCTATCCTCATGTCTCACGAGTGGTCTCTGAATCAGGAAGTTGCGGATCTTATTTTCCACAAATGGGAACAGCCTTGCTGCGATCTTTTTGCCACCCCCTTCAACAGCAAATGCAGCAACTACTTCTCCCTTCTTCCGCTTCCAGGTCACATACCCAGAGACTCTCTAGTCCACTATTGGCCTCAGGTACTTCTTTATGCTTTTCCTCTGTTTCCCCTGATACCGAAACTCATAGAGAAAGCAAAATTGTTGGGTTGCAAAATGATCCTCATTGCCCCCTACTGGCCTCGACAGATATGGTTCCCGTTCCTGCACCATTACCTTCTCGATCAACCCTGGACTCTGGACCCAATTCCAGATCTCCTGATTCATCAATCAGGTGGGTTGCATCAATCCCTCCAAACTCTCCAGCTCACAGCTTGGTTGCTCCACTTCTAACCTTAGCCAGGCTTCCCAGCATTTCCCCAGCAGTACGTGAGATTATCGTCTCCTCTCACAAGTCTACAACGAGAAAAACTTATGCTAACAAATAGAAAAGTTTTTCTTGTTTGGCAGAGGCTAGGAATGTGGATCTCTTTTCAGCCCCAGTCCACGAAATTCTGGAATTCCTAGCACAGCTGTTTCACTCCAGGTCTGCTTCCACTACGATCAGAGTACAATTAGCGGCCATTTCTAACTTTCATGTTGGTTTGTCAAACTCTAACATTACATCTCATAAGCTCTGTAAAGCTTTTTTGCGAGGGACAACTCTTCTTAGGCCTCCAGTGAGAGATCCTCCTCCTCCCTGGGACCTTAATTTAGTCCTAACTTCCTTAATTCTGCCCCCTTTTGAACCAGCAGTGTCCTGCTCCATCAAGTTTCTATCTTGGAAGACACTCTTACTGGTAGCTATTACTTCAGCCAGATGCGTCTCCGAAATTCAGGCACTATGTGTTCGTCCTCCCTACTTGGTTTTTCATAAGGACAGTCTTGCTCTGAGGACTAATCCTTCATTTCTTCCTAAAGTCTGCTCAGAAAATAATTTAAACCAATATATAGATCTTCCTGTGTTTTTCCCTAATCACACCAACAAGGCAGAGTACAAACTACACCAATTGGACGTTCATAGACAATTGCATTTTTACCTGCACAGAACTAAATAAATAAGGAAGTCGGACCAATTATTCCTTTCTTATGCCTTAGGCAAGCAAGGTCTCCCAGTTTCCAAGGTAACCTTGTCTAGATGGTTATCACACACTATTACTTTCATTTATCAGTTAAGGAACAAAGAGTTACCTATAAAACCGAAAGGTCATTCTACTAGGGCCTTGGCCACCTCTGTAGCCTTCCAGTTTAGGTTGCCCATGGATTCTATCTGTGCAGCTGCCACGTGGGCAAACCCTCATATCTTTATTTCTCATTACAAGCTGGATATGGTCTCCAGGAGCAGAGCTGACTTTGGTTTCACTGTTCTGAAGAGTCTGTTCCACTGAGCCACCCAGGATATTAGGTGCTAGAGACGCTGTCCCAACCAGCAAGAATGAAGGCGAGCTAGACAACTTAACATAAAGATGTTATGTACCTACCATAATGTTCCGTGTTAGTTGTCTTCATCTCGCCTTCTTTCTTGCATCCCACCCTCCGTCCCCCTGTCTTAGTGGACCGAGAGGAGTTCCTGTTTCACTGGCTGCGTGTTCTCTTATTTTTCCTCCATTGACTTAGTGAATATGGCAGGTAAAGTCAACGTATTTTTTGGACTGGTTTATTCTCTTGCTATGTCTGGAGTTAGCTATTTCAAATGAGATCTGGGTAGCTATCGCTAGGCATCATGATATAAGGGGTAGCCTCGAGCCAGTAAACAGCTCTCGAGCTATTGAAGATGGCCGAGTCAGAGCCGAGGATCAGCTCCGATCCCAACCAGCAAGAAAGAAGGCGAGATGAATACAACTAACATGGAACGTTATGGTAGGTACATAACTTCTTTTTCTGCTCCTAGAACACCATCTCAGGGAAGATCTGGAAATGCCTTCAAGTGCATATGACAGAACTACATAGTTTTCAAGTGTTCAGAAACATGCACCTCCACTCCTCAGCTAGTTCAGCAGAGCAGGCCTCACACTGCACTGCCTGGCCAATGGGGATGAATTAAGTGAACATAAAAAAAAAAATTACTACTACTGGATGACAGCTGTGACCTCTAGTTCTCATCTGTTGGGTAGGAGAACTAATGGGCTAACAGGGGATGAAGTCTTGATGGTTACAGGAGGAGGGGCACATTATAAAATAAAGTGAGATATAATAGCACCAGTGAAATGCAGTTTTCTATCTTATATGTTTGTCCCAAAAAAGAAAAGAACAACATGCTATAAAATTACCCATAGTAAATCCTGAAGAGGTTTAAAACTAGTAGGAGAAATATAATGTGGTAGTGATGTAAGAGAAATATTTCTGAATTAACTGAGAAAAGGGGTTCTATTTCACCAAAGCAGAAAATAATATAAGCAAAAACAGAAAATAATCTGGAAATGGAAAAGGACTTTTTTTTCTACCTATGCCCAGTGAGTGCTTCAAGTGCTGGAATAGGCTCTAGTTCTCCCCATGACCCTCAACTGGATTAAATAAGTAAGTAATCAGAGAATTAATGATTGAAAATTAGTACATATAATAATAAAAACTGCAACAAATATAGCGAGCATTTGTCTCCTTGTGTGTTATATAGACAGAACTAAAGAATTAAAATCAAAACAGGCATGTAATGTCTAATTTTGCTTATCAAAAAGTTTCACATGCATAGTGTATACAGTCTGATAAATTTCACAAAAAAACATATTACTTAAAAAAATAATTTGATCAGAGGAATCCCCAGCTCTCTACCAGGGCAAATAATCAACTTGGGAAGATATACCATGAATCTAGCTATAAACCTCATTCTGAGGAAGATGGTTTTAATTTGATAACTGTAAACACAGAAGCCATTAGGCCATCAGCTTTAGTTAAGGGGACAAAGTCAAGAGAGAAGCAACTGTCCTGTATAAAGGGGATCGTGGACTTCTCCTACTTAGTCTGCTTTCTTTTCTCCATCAAAATAATTAGTGTTAACAAATTGGCCCTATGTTTTGCCTATCCCTTCCAAGCTCAATGAGAAAACAATTCCTATGGTAAACTTAGCTTAGAGGGCCACATTTGTCGAATTAAAAAATCCACTGAGGTCAGAAGTGATTGAAAGGAATGGCAAGTTTAGAAGATATTCACCCACATTTCTACCCCCACATCCAGACAATGCCAACATTGTTTAAAGATTCCTGGAAATATTGATTAGATCTTTCCAGGACCATGAAGGAACATGTGGAAAAACTGCCTACCAAAGTACTTCCACTCTGTCAGAGATTTTGCAATTTTCTTGTGTTGGAAAGGTTATCAGCACTTGCTGATGTTAATATGCTGCCCCGCTGTACTTAATTCTCCAGTTAGTCTCCCTGCTGGAGTGTCTCCTTTATTACTGAGTATTTTTTGTGTGTCTAAGTTTACTACTTTTTTATGAGATGATTAAAAAGAGCTGGAGTATTTTGCAGTCTGAGGTTTCCATTTTTTTCTTATGAACATCCATTGGTTATTGGTGAAATTCTCTCTTTTAAACTAATTCCATGTAGACAAGATGCATTTTTGGTAGAGAATGAATGCTTACTTGTGGAAGGTCTGATTTTTTAAGTTAGTTTTGAAAACATGAAGTTGGCAAAATGAGAAAAGACAGAAATAAAAGGGAATTTCTCATGAAAAAAAGTTTTTTGGTGGTTTATGGTATTAGATGTGACCATCTGGTTAGCAAATGGTACTTGGGTCAAACAAAGAGTAGGGTGAAATTTAGAATACAAGAACACGTTAGGGATGTTAAAAGTGAGCATCCAACTAGAGCAGCTGCAATTTATATTAAGAAAATGACATGGTGGGAAAATAAAATGTTTAAAATATTTAGTGGTGGGTAAAATTCATTCACTAGTGAGAATATAAATGTTCATTACTGAATAGGTTACAAGGTAAATTAATACTAAAATAAAATACACTAGCCCCTTGTGAACTGAATAATGCAGTGAAAGTACAGTTTTGTACCTACCATAAATGTAGATGTTCAGTGTATACACTGCTGCAGTCATCACACTTGGGTTATCCTGCCATCAGCCGGTTCTCCCCAGTCGGCCCGAGTTACAAAGTCTTGGTCCGGCATCGGTTGCTGTTGCCTCCTACCTGATGTCAGTGCGACATGGGTATACAAGATGCAGCCAATGCCATTTTCTTCAGTTTTTCTTGCCCCAGATGTCAGGTGCCTCTAAAAAGGTAGGCAATTTCAATTGCTAATAAAACATACATAAGAAAATCAAAAAAAAAATTACATCTACCAGCAAATACTCCCCATATGTAGTAAGGGTAGAAGACATAGGTACGTATCAGCCAGTAAAAGGGAAAGGAGGGAGGGTAACCTGGAATGCAGCAGTGTATACACTCGAACATCTACATTTATGGTAGATACAAAACTGTACTATGTTCGTGTTACACTGCTGCAGTCATTACACGTGGGTAGAATCCCAGGGTGGCTGTTTCTATAAGGCATTAGGGGTGGCTATAAGGCCCTGCAGCACTGCAGTGGCGAAGCCAGCTCTGCATTTAGAGTATAGTGGCAGATTGTAATGCTTGGTGAAGGTATGTACAGAACTCCAAGTTGCTGCTTCCAAAATATCCTTGGTAGGTACTCCCCTGAGGTAGGCAGTTGAAGTGGCTGTTGCCCTGGTGGAGTGAGATCTAATGCTGCTAGGTACAGGTTTTCCATGGTATGTGTAGCAGAAACGTATACAATGTCCTATCCATTTTGAGATAGTCTGTTTTGAAATGGCTTTTCCCTGTGCTCCTGCAGCATATGCTACCAATAATTGCTCAGATTTTCTGGCTTTGGTTTTGTCCAAGTAGAAGCGTAACTGCCTGTGAATGTCCAAAGAGTGCAGTAGTCTCTCCCCTTTATTCTGTGGTTTAGGATAAAAAGTTGGCAGGTGAATAGTTTGGTTTAGAGCCACACTGGATACCACCTTTGGCATAAATGTAGGGTTAGTTCTTAAAGACACCCTGTCCTGGTGGAAAATGAGGAAAGGTTCCACTGCCATTAGTGCCTGAAATTCTGAAACTCTTCGTGCTGATGTTATTGCCAGGAGCAGAGCAGTTTTCCAAAAGATATATTTTAATTCTGCTGTGTTAGCTGGCTCAAAAGGAGGTAAAGTTAGTTTTTCCAAAACAAAGTTGAGGTCCCAAGTTGGAGTAGGTGCTCTACGGGGCGGTCTTATGTTTTTAGCCCCTCTGAGGTACTGTTTTAGCAGAGGATTATAGAAAATTGGTGGATCTGTGTTGTAATGAGCAGAGATGGCAGAGGCGTGGATCTTGATGGATGAGAAGGAGAGGCCTTTGTCCAGCATCTCAGTTAAGTACTGTAGCATCTGAGAAATGTTTGGGACAAGAGGGTCAAGGCTGTGAGCTTGGTTCCAGGCACAGAATCTCTTCCATTTATCCGAATAGGCTTTCCTGGTACTAGGCCTTCTGGCCTCCAGAATGACATCCATAACAGCCTTGGAGAGAGGCATTGCTTGCTTGACTAAGGAATCTTCCAAGCAGCTAGGTTTAAGGTCTTTAGCTGGCTGTGTAGTATTTGATTGTTGTGCTGAGTCAGCAGATGTGGGATTTGAGGCAAAATCTAGGGTGGTTATTGTGCTAAGCTCTTCAAGATTGGGTATCAGTGCTGGCGTGGCCAGTCTGGTGCAATCAGGATCATCTTTGGCTCTTCTTGCCTGGCTTTTATGAGTACCTTTGACAGGAGAGGTAGTGGTGGGAAAGCGTATACATGCAGGTTCTCCCAGCTGAATGACAGGGCATCCACTATCCATGCTTGTGCAGAATTTTTGTAGCTGGCAGTTTATTGGGGATGCAAACAAATCTATGTCCGGGCTCCTCCATTTCTGTGTTATCATTCTGAATATTTGTGGATTCAATTCCCATTCGTGTGGATCCATGATGATTCTGCTTAA
Source organism: Protopterus annectens (assembly GCF_019279795.1). Classification (NCBI taxonomy): domain Eukaryota; kingdom Metazoa; phylum Chordata; order Ceratodontiformes; family Protopteridae; genus Protopterus; species Protopterus annectens. The sequence goes on from NC_056741.1 coordinate 704,188,552, forward strand.
GTCGTCTGCCAGTGTGTTTTTCTCTCCTGGCAGGAATTGTGCTTGTAGATGAACTTGAAGATTTATAGCTGTGTTCCACAAGGTCATGGCTTGTCTGCATAGGGGGTAGGAGTGAGTGCCCCCTTGCTTGTTTATGTACCACATAACTGTAGTGTTGTCTGTCTTTAGCAGTAGTTGTCCTGGATGCAGCAGGTCCTTGAAAGCTATAAGGGCATTTTGTACAGCTAGCATCTCTTTTTGATTGATGTGAAGATGCCTTTGTTCTGCGGGCCACGTGCCCTGAATACATTTGCCTGCCATGTGTGCTCCCCAGGCATAATCTGATGCATCAGTGCTGTCAGTGTTTGCCTGGCTGTGGGTTGTGTAAAAGGCTGTCCCTTGTTGATGTGACAAGCTTGAGCCCACCATTGAAACTCCTGTTGAAGGCAAGGGATTAGTGGTACAACGGAGTTGGGTCTTTGTTGCCATCAATTGAAAGTATTGAGTCAGTTGTCCTTGCTTGCCTGGCGTGAGATTAGCCATCTGGGCCGTTGTGTTCAAGCTGGCACCCAGGAATATAATCTCTTGTGAGGGCACTAGTTTTGATTTCTTTTCGTTTACTGTATACCCCAGGCAACTTAACTTTTTTACAAACGCCAGATGCTTTAGAAGAATGTCCTTGCTCTCTGCTTGAATCAGGCAGTCGTCCAGGTACGGATAAATATGAATTCCTTTCTGCCTGCAAAATGCAATTACTGGTGCCAGGCACTTTGTGAAGACCCTGGACGAAGTAGATAAGCCAAAGGGCAGTGCAGAGAATTGGTAGTGCATTGAACCAGCTATGAATCGGAGGTATCTTCTGCAGTTTTGTCTGATAGGGACATGTGGGTATGCCTCCTTGAGGTCCAAAGTCACGAGCCAAGCTTTCTTGCCCAGCATGGGAAGAAGCAGCTGTAGTGTTAACATTTTGAATTTCGGAACATCCAGGTAAGTGTTTAGAGATGAAATATCCAGAATGGGCCTCCAGGCTTTGTCCTTTCTGGATACCAGAAAGAGTCTTGAGTAAAATCCTTGTCCTTGCTCCTGTAATGGTACCTGTTGAATAGCTCTCATATCCATGAGTGCTGTAATTTGTTTTGAGCCTCTGCCCAATGATTTGGTGGCAGATGTGGCATTCCTTTTAACCTTGGCAGAGTGTGAAAGTGAAACCTGTAACCTTGAAATACAATGTTGAGAACCCATTTGTCTTTGGTGATCATTTGCCAATTGTGGTAGAAGAGTGCCAGTTTTCCTCCCAAGGGGCTGCCAAGAGGGTTTGTTTGGCAGCTGTAGTGGGAAGTCATTGAGCTGCTTTTTATATGATTGGGGCCTGTCTTCCCTTCTTTCTGGCCTGATGCAACCCATTGTCAAGGCCTGTAAGGACCTTGTGTTTGACCTCTACCTCTTGGACGCCTGTATCTTCCCCCTTTTAGGTCTGTCTGTAATTGGAAAGGACCAATTCTTAGTGGCCAGTATCTGCTAAATCTAGGAGGCTGAACCTGTAAGAAATCCTTCACAGTTTGCATAGATTTTGCCTTATCCTCCATTTTCTTTAATACCTCTTCTGCCTTAACTCCAAATAGCATGTCCTGCTGCAAAGGTGCATCCAATAATTTTGCTTCAACGATCTGGTAACGTATGTTCTTTTAACCAAGCATGTCAGAGCCTGTAACTGCTGCTCTGCAGGAGGCCTCTAGAGAATCAAAACCATATTGCAAAGTATGCTTTCCCACTTGTTCAGTTGCATGCAATAAATCCTGCATTTCTTTAAAATTAGGAGGATCCGATTCTGGAAGCATTTTTTGTTTTAACTGAGACAGTAAAAATTGCTGATATTTTAACATGTGAAACTGGCAATTTAAGGCTCTCATTGCTAAAGTTGCAGACGTATATACTTTCTTTCCCCATCTGTCTAATGCACTGGAATCTCTTGTCAGAGGGAACTGGATTCTTGGCTGATGAGGCCTTAACTCCTTTGGGTCCCTGAGAAATAGTTTCAGGGTCAGCTACAGGGCTTTTATACAGAAATTTGTGAGAGTCAGGGACTCTGTAGTATTTGTCAGGTTTAACAGGGGGGTGGAGGTAAGGAATCAGGATTTAAGCTGGATTCAGTATACACATCATCCACAATATCTAACACTGGTGGAATAGCAAGGGGTCTGTGTTGAGGTAATAAAAGGAAGTCTCTGAGCCTTTTCTTGGATTCTGAGTAATCCTGGCCTTCCCAGTGGAAATGCTCCCTCATGATATGTAGGGTTTCAAAGGAGTAGTCCTCACGCGGTGAGGCTGATGGAATTGATTCCTCAGCATCAGAATCCTCATAAGGAGGTAAAGAGTATCCTAGGTCTGAGGATGAATCAGAAGAGATGGACACCTGCTCAGATGAGATATAGTCTGCATCATGTCTAGGCCTTTTATCAGGAGGTTGATGTGACCCCCTGATCAGAGTGATTAGGTCTTCGGCTATTTTGAGCATTTGTTTCTTAGGCATGAAGGCCTGCCCTGGAGAATGCTGTATTTGTTTCTTTGATTTTTAAAGGAGGCTTAGACTTAGCTGAGGGTTTAATGCTTAACTGAGTAGGTCTGAAGACACTCTCTGAAGCTATGGGTTGCTCAGCTACTCCGGATCCCTCTGAAAGGTTAGTCTCGTTAGACTGAATAACTTGTGCGTCCGAAGGCCCAGCCATCTCCATGTGGGAGTCAGAGGTGGCCTGTGGTTCTACAGAAGCGGTCGTCAGGGGCTGCGAAGGCACCTCGCTGAAAACCAGAGAACCGGCGACTGGCCTAGAAGAGGCTTAGTCAGTTTTGGGCCTCGGATGCCTATCCTTGTCTTTGTGGTTTTTTGTGTATTCCGGCCGTCGGAAGTTCCGACGGCATGGTATAATTGAATTTTCTACCAAAATAATGTCGGGCAAAATCAAATCGACGTTTAATAGTGCGCTTGTTAAACCTAGCACAAAACCGACAACCAGTGACGCCGTGGTCTGGGCCTAGGCATGGGATACAACAGGAATGGAAATCCTTATGAGGTATTTGCTTCCCACAAGAAATACAGTTATTAACTTTTACTGACATCGGTCTGAGGCAAGAAAAAGTTTCCCCAATGGGGTACTTAGCTTTGTAGAACACTTCAGTACTGGATTCGGAATGAAAATCTCAGGAGACGGCCGACCGGCACTTGCGAACTGCTTTTGCTTAAGAAAGACTGAAGAAAATGGCGTCGGCTGCATCTTATATAACCATCGCACTGACGTCAGGGAGGAGGCGACAGCAACCGGCCGGACCAAGACTTTGGAACTCGGGCCGACTGTGGAACCACCTGTCTGCAGGATAACCCAAGTGTAATGACTGCAGCAGTGTAACACGATGAACATCTGGAATTGCACCTTCAGAGGTTCTTAGGTTAGTACTAGGATAACTGTCCTTTCAGACCATTTTAAGCCTAGCCAATTATCCGATATGGTGCTTAAAATTAACCTATCACATTGGAGTTTAGATTCACCTAATCCTTTCCAAGATCTATATTTATATGTTGCTCTAGTGATAAATACTAGATCAAAATATAAATATATGGAGAGGATCCACATATTGGTATAAAGCATTTAGAAGCTGCCTCTGCCCTTTAATAGTACAGTGGGAAGTCCTGGTGTAAATTTCCTATTTCCCATCCATTGATCCAAGTTACACTTGAATGTGGTCAGTAATGAGCTTTGTTTTATGTAAATGGGGAGTCTGTTCCAGAGCAGTGGTATCTTCTTTGAAATATACCAAATCATTGGCCCCCGAATTGAGTATTAATGACACAATTTGGCTTACAGAAGTAGGTCCATCAGTAATGGGTCTGAGGATGCCTTGTATGCTAGACACAAGTCACCTCTTAGCAGTCAGGAGACCAAATACAGTGAAAGGGCTTTGAGGCAGTCCATGTAGGACATATTGTTTAGGCCTTGTATACTTTTTGTATGTTATATCTGTAGGTATTCCAGTTGTTGTGTGTGCCTAGACAGATACATGCCAAAAGGGGCATTATACTCATCCCCTGGTCTAATGAGGACTGGAAAAGAAGAAAATTTAAAATCACATGCCGGCCAATAGTAACATGTTACAAATGAATGCTTTCATTCCTTTTATTATTCCGGAACTTCATCAGATTCACAAACAGGTGCTAACAAGACATTTGTGTATGTTTTTTACAATACATTGATTGGCTAAAAACAACAGAGTTTAAAGTAACATACACAGACAATGTCAGATTACTGATCACTATAATTCATTATATCCTCTTAATAAAATATATTAAAAAAGTGCTAAAAAGAAAAACATTAATTTAGTTGTTTAATAGCTCATATTTCATCAGATTTTAATCACAGAATACTAATTTAAAGAAATACGGTCATTTAAACCTGGGGTTTGAATAACATTCAAGATGAACAACACATTTGTAACAGCCATGTTACTTTAAGCAGTTGTTTTAACCAATGTCACAACACCAGTCCTAGTAAATCCACTTGTTGCTGGTCTTTTTGTGGAAGTACTTCCCCTGTTTTTGATCTCTCCTGCATTCTACCGCAGCAGGCCAGCAACAGGCAATCCAGTGGGTGAACAAGAACACAGTAAACTTTCTACTATGCTTGTTTATCTAAAGACTTGACCAGATTGAATACACAGTGTATACTGTTTTACCTTTGTCCATTGCTTTGGTGATCTTTTCAAAAACGTTCACCAGATTGAGTCAGCATGACCTGCCTTCAACAAATTCATCCTGAGATGTGTCCAAGGGTATGGAAGTTCCCTATATCCTTATTGATTAATTCCATGATAATTCACTCCATGATTTTGCATATGAGGCTGTTTAGACTTATAGGCCTATAATTACCTAGGTTCATGAAAGGTTCTCCTTTATACAGGAGAATAACTGTTGCTATTCTCCACTCACTTCATACAAAACCAGTATGGAGGCTAAGGCTGAACAGTGTTGTTTGGGGTGTGGCTAAATCATGCTTTATGCTATTCAAGATGCATCCTGAGATATTGTCAGGATCCATAAATGCAGTATTTTTGTTTTTGATAGCAATTTCAGGATTTGGTCTTGTGTGGCTGGTGGTGGTAAACCAGTTTCAGATATTTCATGTGAGACAGACGGGGGATAAAGTTTGAATTTATTGGCCAGTAAATTATCTATTTCTTCATCTTTAATGTAGGCAACATTGTCTGCAATCAGCTCAATGCATTGTTGCATTGTGCCCCAGAAATTATGAACATAACTGAAAAAGATCTTGTGATTGCTCTTTTCTTTGGTGGCTATTTTTGTGCCTAACTTTACTTTAGTAGATTTAATTAAGCATCTGAGTTGCTTGTTTAATGTAATGATGGGGGCCCTTTCATTCTGTTTATTGTTCTTTTTACTTTAAGCCAATAACGTCTTCATTTTATTGTATAGCTTCTTGATATGAGAGTTCCACCGGGGGGGGGTTGTTTTTGTGGTATGCCCTGCACCCCACATTTGTGGGTACAGCCACATCTATGCCGCTGTTAACATGCTAGTATAATTTAGTTGTGTATGTTCCCACATATTCAGTAGACTTAACTGGGTTTGGTGGGGATTTGAAGCTTGCCAGTGTATCACTTAGGAGTAGGTGGTTTGTCTTAGATAAATTTTTAAGGTACCAGATGCAGAAGTGTAATGTTTGCCTTATGTTTTAAGTATAATGTCTGGTCTCTAGACTCAATGTTATTTTGAAGGAGATGGTTTTATGGTCAGACCTTACAAGTGATGAAGATACACAAGAGATGGTGAAAGATGCCCCCATATTAGAAAGGACAAGGTCTAAATCAGCA
>NC_056741.1:704194907-704332762 GCF_019279795.1 Protopterus annectens
GATCAATGTGCCGGAAGGATAGCAACTGTCCTGGGCAGGAGGACAGATTGGAACACATGCAACGCCACAAGCACCGCCCTCAGTTCTAGGACGTCGATATGCAAACTGGCCTCAGAGGGGGGCCAAGTACAGTACAGTTGTGTACACTTACCATAAATGTAGATGAGTGTATTCACTGTTGCAGTCATTACATTTGGGTTATCTGCTTTGCAGTAGCTCTCAGTCGGCATGAATAAAGTTTTGGGTCCTGCGTCAGTTGCTGTGACGTCAGGTAGTCAAGGGTATAAAACATGCAGCCGACGCCATTACATCAGTTTCTTGCCTCGAATGTCAGGTACCCCCCTAATGGGAAGCAATTAAATCTATAAATACAAGGATATACCTCCAACAGAAAAGTAAATACACCAAAAAGCTTTTAGAGCACAGTAAGTTAGAGTAGAGGTATAGCCAAAGGAAGAAAATGGAGCTGGAGGGAGGGTAACCATGACTGCAACAGTGAATACACTCGAACATCTACATTTATACTAAGTGTACACAAAACTGTACTATGTTCTTAGTGTTTCACTGTTGCAGTCATTACATTTGAGTAGATTATCAAAGCTAAGGTTGGGAGGAGGAATTTAGATAGAATTAGGACCAGCTATAAGGCCCTGCAAGACTGCAGTGGCAAAACCAGCTCTGGATTTACAGAAAATTAGCAAATGGTAATGCTTGGTGAAAGTATGTACAGAACTTCAGGTAGCAGCTTCTAAGATGTCCCTATAGGGACTCACCTGATAAAGGCTGTAGAGGTAGATGCAGCCCTGGCTGAATGGGGTCTGATGCCCTGTGGGATAGGTTTTCCATGGTGCTTATAACAGAAATGAATGCAGTGGCCTATCCATTTTGAAATGGTTTGTTTTGAAATAGCTTTCCCCTCTGTCCCTGCAGCAAATGCCACAAGCAGTTGTTCAGATTTCCTTTGAGGTTTGGTCCTGTCCAAGTAGAATCTAAGCTGTCTGTGCACATCTAAAAAGAATGCAGTATCCAATCCCCTTTGTTCTGTGGGTTAGGAAAAAAGGTAGGCAAATGAATTGACTAAGAGCCACACGGGATATCACCTTGGGCATGAAGGAGGGATTGGTTCTGTGGTACACCCTGTCCGCATGAAAGATGATGAAAGGTTCCACTACCATAAGGGCCTGTAACTCTGATACCCTTCTTGGAAAAGTGATTGCGAAAAGGAAAGCTGTTTTCCAGGAAATAAAATTTTAAATCTGCAGTAGCAGCTGGCTCGAAAGGAGGAAGAGTGAGTTTCGCCAAGACAAAGTTAAGATCCCAGGCTGGAGCTCTCCTGCGTGGCCCTAGACTTTTGGCCCCTCTGAGGAACTGCTTGAGCAGTGGGTGAGAGAAGAGGGAGGCTCTGTGCTATAATCAGCTGAAATGGCTGAGGCTTGAATTTTGGAGGAAAAAGACAAGCCCTTATGAAGCATCTCAATTAAGTATTGTAGAATCTGAGGTAAATTGGGCACTGCTGCATTCATTCCTTGAGATTGGTTAAAAGCACAGAATAGTTTCCATTTTGCAGAACAAGATTTTCTAGTACTAGGCCTCCTTGCCTCTAAAATGATATCCAGCACTGATTTACTGAGGGATGGTAAAGGAGAGATTAGGTAATTAGCCAGGATGCTAGGTTCAGGGTTTACAGCGGAGGGTGCAGAATCATGTTCTCCTGCTGAGATAAGGTATAGATGTGTACACCTACCATAAATGTAGATGTTAGAGTGTATTCACTGTTGCAGTCATTACATTTGGGTAATCTGCTAGCAGGGTGCCCTCAGACGGCCTGAATTCCAAAGTCTTGGGTCCTGCGTCAGTTGCTCTCTCTTCCATGACGTCAGGTAGTCAGGGGTATAAAACATGCAGCCGACGCCATTTTCTTTAGTCTTTCTTGCCGTGCGGTGCCCGAAGCAGAAGCATTTCACAAGTGCCGGTCAGCTGACTACTGAAATATTCGAGTTTAAGTTTCAGAACCGAAGTCTTCTCTAAAGCCAAGTACCTCGTTGGAGAAACTAGAAAAAGTTAATTGTATTACTTATGGGAACAAGTTGCTGAGACAACAGGGAAAGAGTCAGAGGCAGGTGCCATGCGGCCAAGCGTGACACACTGCGCAAGAGTGGGTACCAGTGTTGGCGAGGCCAGTCTGGTGCAATTAAAATAGTCCTTGGCTTGTCCTGTTTGATCTTTAGTAGTACCTTGAAGAGCAGAGGAGAAAAGGCTGATAGGTTTTTCCTGCTGAAGGATAGAGCATCCACTTTCCAAGCTTGCTTGTGGGGAATCCTCGTGCAAAATTTGTCCAGTTGATGGTTCTGGGGGAGGCATACCAGTCTATATCTGGACTCCCCCACTTGCTTGTCAACATGTTGAAAATCTTTGGTTCCAGTTTCCACTCATGTGGGTCCATGAGGTTTCTGCTTAGTCCATCTGCCAGTGTATTTAGTTTTTCTGGCAAGAATTGAGCTTGTAGATTCACTTGGTAGCTCAAGGCTGTGTTCCACAATGCCATGGCTAGTCTGCAGAGGGGGTAAGAATGTGTAGCCCCCTGCTTGTTTATGTACCACATGACAGTGGTGTCTGTCTTTACCATTAGTTGTCCTGGAAGAATGTGGTCCTTGAAGGCTGTCAGGGCATTCCGTACAGCTAACATTTCCTTTTGATTTATGTGCAGGTGCATTTGATTTGGGTTCCATTTACCCTGAATTCACTTTCCTGCCTGGTGAGCCCCGCATGCATAGTCTGATGAGTCTGTTAAGATTTGTTTGGCAGGGGGCAATGAGAATGTTAGTCCCCTGTTTTGGTGGCAGGCCTCTGCCCACCAAAGGAACTCTAGGCGTAGACAAGGTATGATAGGAATCCTAGCTTCCAGATTCTGTGAATGCGGACACCATAGGCTTTTGAGATATCATTGTAGTTTCCTCATATGCAGCCTTGCATATGGAATTAGAAGAATGCATGAGGCCATGAACCCCAAGGCTTGCAATATTTGCCTTGCAGATATAGCTGGGTTTTTGTGGCCACTTGTTTGAAGTAACTTGTCAAATGTATCCGTTGCTCTGGCGTGAGGAAAGCCATCTGGGAAGTTGTATTCAAGCTTCCTCCCAGAAATATAATTTGTTGACAGGGTACCAAGTGGGATTTCTTTTCATTTATGGTGAACCGCAGACAAGTCAGTACCCTTTGAACAAAGGCCAGATGACTGGAGAATGTCCTTGTTTTCTGCCTGAATTAGACAATCGTCCAGGTATGGGTATATCTGAATATTTCTTTGCCTGCAAAATGCAATGACTGGAGCTAGGCATTTTGTGAATACCCTGGGTGCAGTAGATAAGGAAAAGGGCAGTGCAGAGAACTGATAGTGCATGTAGCCTGCTTTGAAGCGTAGGTATCTTCTGCAAGACTCCCTGATAAGGATGTGCAGGTATGCTTCTTTTAAGTCCAGGGTTGCCAACCATGCATCCTTGCCTAGCATAGGAAACAGCTGATGAAGAGTCAACATTTTGAATTTTGGAATCACCAGAAAGGTGTTTAAAATGGAAAGGTCCAGGATAGGATGACATGTATTGCCTTTTTTGGGTACCAGGAAAAGTCTCGAATAGAAACCTTGTCCCTTTTCCTCTTCTGGTACCAACTGAATAGCCCCCATGTTTGAGAGAGAGAGAGAGAGAGTCCTGATTTTTGGGCCTCTGCCCACTGATTTGGGGGTAGATATGGCCACCCGCTTGGTGTTGGCAACGTTTGGAAACGAAATCGGTGTCCTTGGGACACTATATTTAGAACCCATTTGTCCTGGGTAAGGAGTTCTCAGTTTTTGGCCTGCAGACCAATCTTTCCGCCTAAAGGAGCATTCAGTTGGGAAGTGCTTGGAAGTCTTAAAAGCAAGTCACTGAGACAGTTTTCCATAGGGTGGAGTCTTGCAGCTCCCAGGTTTGGGTGCGGAAACCCCCCACTGCCTAGTCTTGTGTGTCCCTTGGGACTGAAACCTGGGGTTTCTGCTGTGTCTGGGCTTGGCTTGAGAGGACCTGGAGGGAGCTGGAAAAAAAAACAATTTTTAGAGGGCCAGTGCCTACTAAATCTAGGAGGCTGAACTTGCAAGAAATCCCTAACAGTCGGCATAGATTTAGCTTTATCTTCCATCTTTTTAAGAACTTCCTCGGCCTTGGTGCCAAACAGGTGGTCCTGATCTAAGGGAGCATCCAACAACTTAGCTTTAACATGATCAGGCAAGGATTGCTCCTTAAGCCAAGCGTGCCTTCTGAGCACAGACCCAGTAACAGCATCCCTGCAAGAGGCCTCTAATGAATCAAATCCACATTGCAAAGCATGTTTTCCAACCTGTTCAGCAGAATGCATTAAATCCTGTAATTCTTTATTTTAAACGCAGTCAGGAATTAAAACAACTTCTGTTTAAGCAATCTAGTAACATGTTGTTGATATTTTAACATACGGAACTGGCAGTTTAAAGCCCTAATGGCCAAGGTTGCAGAAGTGTAAACTTTCTTACCCCATCTATCCAGTGCCTTGGAGTCTCTATCTGAGGGGGTAGGATTTTTAGCAGTAGAAGCCCTAATGCCTTTGGGTCCCTGTGAAATAGTCTCTGGATCCGCAATATGATTTTTAAAAAGGAACTTGTGAGAATCAGGAACCCTGTAATATCGGTCAGGTTTTCTGGGAGCAGGAGGCAAGGAATTAGGGGCCAAACTAGATTCTGAGAAAGCATCAACAATGTCTAGTACAGGAGGAATAGCTAAAGGCCTATGCTGAAGCAGGAGTAAGAAATCCCTACAGCCTCTTTTTTGAATCAGAAAAATCCTGGCTTTCCCAGTGGAAATGCTCCCGTAGAGTATGTACGGTTTCACCAAAAGAAAAATCCTCTGGAGGGGAAGCAGAGGGAAGTCCTCTGCATCAGAATCCTCATAAGTAGATCAGGGCAAATCCAGATCATCAGAAGAATCAGAAAAAACAGAATCCTGTTGAGAAGATTCATAAATAACTTCAGCCCTACGTCTCTTAGAAGGGGGAGGTTGGCTTCCCCTGATTAGCGTTATAAGATCTTCAGTCATTCTTATGTTTTTTAGGCATGGAGGCCTGAGCATGCGGCCTGGGTGTCTGTTTCTTAGTCATGGTTCGAGATTTTGGCGTAAATGAAGGAGGCGGTTTAATATGCAAGTCCATAGACCTGAATACACCCTCAGAAGCCGGTGCCTGCACAGCGGCTCCGGACCCATCCAAGGAAGAGACATCCGCAGGTTCCACAGTTGAAGCATCTTGCGGCATACCGGACTCCAAATGAGTCTCAGTAGAGGCCTGTGCTTCCAAAGTAGCGGGTATCAGGGACTGCAAAAGCACTTCACAGAGTACCGGCGAAGTGGTGATTGGCTTAGAAGCGTTGGCAGCTTTGGACCTCAGCGGCCTCTGTCTTTATCGTTGCTTTTTTCAGAATCCCGGTAGTCAAAAGGCTAACCAACATTTCTGGATAATTAAACAGAGAACCGAAATATTTAGAAGCAAAAATATACAGACGATGGATAGTGCGCTGTTTAAATAAAGCACAAAACAGACAGCAAGGCACGTTGTGGTCAGGGCCTAGGCAAGGAATACAGTACAAATGAAAATCTTTGTGAGGTATTTGCTTTCCACAAGTAATGCAATTATTAACTTTTACTGACATAGGTAAGGAGCAAAAAAAGGTTTCCCCGACAGGGTACTTCGCTTTAGTTAGTTAAAGACTTCAGTTCTGAAACTCGAAAACGAAAAATTCAGGAGTCTGCCGACTGGCACTCAACTGCTTCTGCTTCGGGCACCGCATGGCAAGAAAGACTGATGGCATCAGCTGCATGTTTTATACCCCTGACAACCTGACGTCATGGAAGAAGGGACAGCAACCGACGCAGGACCCAAGACTTTGTTAATCAGGCCGACTGAGGGCTACTGCAAAGCAGATAACCCAAATATAATGACTGCAACAGCGAAACATGAACATCTTGGACAGTCTTTGCCTGAAAATGTTACCCCCCCCCCCCAATCAGGGATGCGTCCTTGGTCACTACGGCCCTGGGCTGAGAGGGTGAGAAATGACAACTCCATTATTCCATTTCTGGCTTCATCCACCAGCTGAAATCTTGCTTGCAACAGTTAGTTATGCAGACTGGATGTAACATAGGATGTATTAATAGGGACCACTGTGACACTAGCAGCCATTGTAGTAACCCCATAGGTAGGCTTGCTAGGGGAAACTATGATAATCGCTGATGCCATTGATCCTAGCAGCTGATGGACTGAACAAGCTGGGACCTTGCCCTGAGAGAGTTGAGCTCTCTAGTCTCTGAAGCCTGTGACGAGGAAGAGCGACAAGGCAAGACCTCGTGTTGAATGCTGCTCCTATAAATTCTAGGCTTTGAGTAGGTACTAGTTTTGTCTTCTCTGTTTATTGAGATCCCCAAGAGCTGTTCTAGCTGTAGGCTATACTGCAAAGCGAGCAGCAGTAAATGTTTGATGGAGGCAGTAAGGAGCCAATAGTCTAGATATGGAAACACCTGGAATCCTTGCAGTCTCAAGTGAGCTGTTACTTCTGCCATATGTTTGGTGAACACTGTGGGAGCTGTGGAGAGACCAAAGGGCAGCGCTAGAAATTGGTAGCGATTGGCTGCCAGCTGGAAGCAGAGATATCTTCTGGAGCTTTAGTCTATTTTTATATGGTAATACGCATCCTGGAGATCTAGAGCACATCTAGAAATCTTTTTCCAGAAATGGGAGGCTAGACTGAACCGTGACCATCCGAATTTGGTCTGTCTGATGAACTTGTTTAGGATACTGAGGTCCAAAATTGGCCTCCAGTTCCCTGTCTTTTTTGGCATTAAAAGAACTTATAGAGTAAAATCCGGATTCTATCTGGTCTGATGGGACTGTTTGGATGACTTTTTTTGGAGCAGCTTTCGAATTTCTTGTGCTGCTACGTCCCTCTAACTGGGTGGAATCACATGGATTCGCCTTTGCTGCTCGAGTAAAGATCGAAGGGGATGTGAACCTCTGGTAATTATTGTCTGCACCCAGGAATCTTGTTATTGAGTGTCAGGCTAAGTGGTGCAGAGAGAATCATCCCCCAACTGCTTCCAGAGGCAAGCAATCAGGCTGCCCAGAAAAGGAAACTCTGGACCCTGGCTACACAGACCCCTCTGCCTCGGGAGGGTAGTCTTCCTGATGAGTTCCCCCCTCTGCCCCCGGGGGGGGGGGACGACTCACCATGTGCATCACGGAAAGGCCCTTGGGATTTCCTGAACCCCATCTTTCCACTTCTCTGACTCCTAGTGTAGGTCTTTGGGGAGTGGAAAATCGTACGCCCACAGCAGATTGGGTCCTGCCGTCCTTCACACATCTGGATAGTGGGTCCTGCCGTCCTTCACACATCTGGATAGTGCGTCTTTAACTTAGTGTTGATGAAGGAAGACTTGAAAGTGTCCGTAAAGTCACACAAGAGCATCAAAGCATGACGTCTCATGACCACGCTTGCACCCACTGCTCTGGCCGCCTCTTCGGTTGTACGTGCAATCAACCGCATGGATGAGTTAGATATGGATTCCAGGGTGGTAAGCTGAAAAGGATTCCAGTCAACTGTTTAAAGATCTCAAGTATGTCTCTAAAGGAGACATCCTCAGGGGGCAACCGTGGGGACCCTTATAATCTGCATCTTTGGTGGCAGATTCCTCAAGTGAATCAATGTGCTTCCTCTTGCATGATCTCTTACAGGGTGGCTCACCAGAGGGAAGGTCTGAAGAGGACTTCAAGGAGAGAGTGTGCCCTGTGGTAGGGTATCTTGCTGCTCCTTATGTCCCAGTGTAGTGGACTGTGGCAGCTGCGAACCAGATGACATGTATATATGACATTCTGGTGCCGTAAAAGCAAACTGCGAGCCTGCTGAGGTGAGTGCCCTCTCCATAACCTGGAAGGCTGGACTGCCCAAAGAGGGATGGGAGCCTGGAACCATAAAAGACCACCTTGGAACCGGGGTCACACCCCGCTCGGATGAGCCCACCTCCAGGGAAGGAGCCACGAGAGGACTCGGGAGCTAACAAAGCAACTGGAACTGTAGACTGCACCACAGAAAAAATAAACAAATAAAACAAAAATCGGCATCATACTAGAGGGGTCAAGGCGCAGACAGACCAGTCATGGTCTCAAGGGTGAGTTTGCTCCAACTGAGCTGTGGTCCACACGGTAGGTTCCAGAACTACGGTAAGATCTACCAGTGGAACAGAAGAAGCTGGCACAGGGATAGGCATCAGCATCGAGGGCTCCAAGACCTGCAGGGAGGCTGAAGGAGACATATAGATTGGAGTCTGTGGAGAAAAACCCTCCGCTCCACGTGGAAGGGAAGTCCTAGATGGAGTTGGGATGCCTCTGGCCGTTACGAGTTGATTCACAAGTCTCACTACATCAGGCTGAGAAACGCTCCTGGTGGAAAGGGTTGATATCCCCGATGGAGATTCAGGTTGGTCAAGGAATGGACTAAGTTCCTGCCCAACAAAGGGGTCAATGGATGGGGAATAGAGTTCTGGCTAGTGTCTCAACCTTTGGCAAAGTGGTGGGAGGACCAGAAGGCTGTGATGATTTGGGAGGAGTGACCAGTTTTAAGAGAAATGCTGTTGTTGGTGCCAAGAGGGTCTGTGGTACTGTGGAAGGGGTCGGTACCACGGGAATAGTAGTGGTTGTCAGTTCTGTAAATCAAGGATGACACCGTGGATGGAGTTTTAGGCTCCAGTGCCGAAGAAGTTGCCGGAGTCATTTTAGCAGGTTTAGTTTTCGGTTCCATATGAACCTAGGCCTTAGTAGTTTTTGTTTCCTGCAACTGAGGAGACAATGGGACTAAATGGCTCCTCTTTTTTGTCTTTTTTAAGAAGGGTTGAGACCTCCGCCTCAGATAAAGCCTCCGTGAAAGGGGTTTTCAAGAGACCCTTCAAGATTAGCTTGTTTTTGTGCTCGGCTAAGGTGCAAGCACTAAATCCCTCACAGAACTCACATGGAGTTTCCATCTTCAAAATGTGGTACTCCTAGGCAATGTATGCAGGAGAGATGCCCATCGGAATTAGGTATCTTCCTGCCACATTTGTCACACTATTTAAATCCAGTAGTGCCTTTCTTGTTAGCCATCAACAACTATACAGTTAGCAACAATTAAACAAGAATGAAGTATCCCGCTACGTGACTAGGGATATACACACACATGCACAGAAAAAGGAATTTTTTTTTTCCTTTTTGTTTTATTTTTTTTTTTTTTGTTTTTTGTAATTTACCAACAATGGTAAACAGAAATATATCCAGAGAGTAAAAGGTAGAGAATACAAACTATGGTATTAAGAATACCAAAAGGTAAAAGGAAGGGAGGCACCTGTACCAACAATGGTACGAAGAATTGCCAACAAAGTAAAATAGAAAAAAATCGCTCATATCTCTAACTATAAATGACTAAGATGAAGGAAGGATTAGAGAGGATATAAAGCTAAATTTTCAAACTACTGAGAAAAACAGAACACTTAGCTTGAAAGCCGGCCTGACGCATCTTGAGACTCTATGAGAGATGAGGATAGGGGCACTATGGGTAACCTTAGCTCGAGAGTTTGTCTGGCACGAGCTTGCTATATCGGCAGAGTCAGTTTCGGGGATGGAACAGAGACCCATCAATCATGAATGAATGAAGATTAACATCAGATGTTGTTCGTCCATTTTCATTCTTCATTAACCTGTAGGTCTGTTCTGACCCCTGGAACAGACATGACTGTTCCACTAGCTTGAGATTCAAAGCTAGAGCTCTTCCTCCCTACCCATAATGCCTCTTCCCCCCAAAGTACCTCAGATAGAGTTTGCTGTAACTATCACAAAGAAAAGGATAAAACATGAACTGTCGTTCCTATGAACATCTCCAAAAGGTAAACTCAAAATCTTGGACTGGGGTAAGGACAGGGGGAGAAGGTTCGTGAAGAATAACAGACAACACCAATGGAACACTATGGTAAGAACACAACTTTATCTGACGTTGTCATTTTCATTCGTTCATTAACCTGTGGGACAGAGTCCCCAGCTGCAGAAACCCAGGGCGGCCCTCATGGAAGGATATTCTGGAGCACAGCAGTGCCAAAGGCACTCCTACTCCTGGATACAATGTCCAATTTCTAATAAGTAATGAACTTATGAGAGAGCGCCCACGTAGCAGCTGCATAGATGTCATCAATAGATAATCTTCACCAAAAGGCTTAGAAAGTTGCCATAGACCTTGTAGAATGAGCTTTAATCTGACCAGGTAAATGGAATTTCGTCGAAGAATAAACAAAGGAGATACAGTCTACCTAGCCAAAGAGGTCTTGGTAACTGCTTCACCTTTTTTAATGTCTGAAAAAGATATGAACAACTGTTTAGATGTCCTGAAAGCCTTTGTTCTGTCTAGGTAAAAACACAGTAGTCTATGGAGTCTACATTAGAACATCGAAGTTTCAAAACTTCGAATGTTCTAATATCGACCCCTATTCAGCAAACGCTTACAACATCGAACATGCAGAACAACTAATTTTTTTCTAGGGAAAAAATTTGCTGTTCCAAAACACATACACACAACACAAGCACAAGCACACCAAACAAACAGCAATCCACACGCATACACCTAAAATCTTACATCTAACCCTACACTAAACTGTGCATACACCACTAAACTATCCACTTACCTTAACCCAAACCCAAACCCTAAGGTCCATCACTATCGCACTCTCACCTCACCCGTGCCCTAACCCTAACTCACCTAACCCGCTTATGGCCACACACTGTACATTTTTTTTTAACACAGGCTTTGGCTGGTCAGCCATAGTCCTGCATTCCAAGGTAGAAGCACTACCTTTCCAAAACACATACACACACAGGTAGGGGAAGGGCAGGCCTAACTGCTACTATATATAAATAACTTTTTTTTTTTTTTTTTTTTACACCAATGACCAAACGCGATACTACAGAAGGGGAGGAAGGGAAAACCTAGTCAAGCACACCTAGATATCAGCAAAAAAATTCTACTTAATATCCCTGAGCTCAGAGCAAAGGAGTCCACGATACACACTACTGGCGCGGCAAAGGAGATCTGGGAAAGATAGGAGATGGTAGGGTATTATGGGTAAGGGGAAGAGCTTGGAGCAGATGCTAGAAAAAAAGTTGCTGGCTCGGATCCGAAACGGATCCGTATACTCTCAGGTTACAGATAAAATGAAGTTAACTACTTCAGATCGGACAACCGAATTCTTTCCCTAGGAAAATTTTGGTTTTCTGTAGCTTCGCTATTTTCAGCGTTCGCTGAATAGGGGTCGATATTAGAACATTCGAACTTTTGAAATTTCGATGTTCTAATATAGACCCTAGTCTATGTACATCAAGTAAACGAAGTGTGTATTCTCCCTTGTTTTGAAAGTTAGGGAAGAAAATGGGGTGGTTAATAGAGTGGTTGACACTGACTTCTATAGCAACTTCAGGCAAGAAGAGCGGATTAGTGCGCAAGGTTACTCTCTGTGAAATACTAAATATGGAAACACGGAGGAAATGGTCTGTAACTCAGGATTCTTCTTGCTGAAGTAACAGCCACCAGGAAGAGAGTCTTCCATGAAAGAAATTTTAAATCTGTGGCCACCGGTTCGAAAGGATGACGAACCAGCCCTTGCAACATAATGGACAAATCCCAAGGGGGAGTTGGATCTTTAATGGGAGGACGAAGTAGGAAGGTGCTCCCAAGAAAGCTTCATCTAAACTTTGTAAAGCCCAACGATGTAGAGTCTTCTCCTGAATAAAAATTGGAAATTGCAGTTAATTGAACTTAAGCTAACCCCAATCATTAAAAAGGGAAGCCAAAAACTCCAACACCACTGAGACAGGGACTGCAAAAGGGTCTACTTGTTTTTGTTGGGCCCACATGAAAAACTTTTCCACTTACTCTTGTAAATCTTCCTGGCACAGGGTTTATGGGCAGAAATCAAGATCTTCTAGGCAGAGGATGAAAGCCTGGGATGTCTGGCCATCATCAAAATTGGAGATCCACTGCTGTTAGTTTCAGGCCTTGAAGGTCCCAGTGAGCGTGCCCCAAGGGGTGAGAGAGGTTCCAGAGCTGGATCCGTCAACTTAGGGCAAATCAGATGAAACCAAAGACAGGTGAACCAGTCTTGAGGCCAAAAGGGAGCAATGAGGATTACCTTCCTCCAACCTGAATGCCTTCTGTAAGAGCTTGGGAATTGGGGGCAATGGGGGAAAACAGCATACAGTAGACCAGGAGGCCAAGCATCCCTTGGTGACTGACCGGTGGGGGGGGGGGGGGGGGGGGGCAGTCAAGGCAAAGTACCTGCTGCATTTGAGAGGGGAAGCAAAAAGATCACAGCAGTGCAAACCCCATCTTTGGAAGATCATGTCTGCCATGGACTGGTTCAGAGACCAGTCATGAGGCATCAGGAAGATGCTGCCGAGCCTGTCCGCTAGGATGTTGGACTCTCCTGGAATGTGCATTGCCTCTAGAAAGCAGCCGATAGAGATTGCCCACTGCCACACATTGTCTCGACAGAGTAAGGCCCGGTTCCTCCCAGTTTGCCAATGTACCAGACCACTGACACTGTCCACCTGTACTGCAAAAGTCCCTACAGGAAGAAAGTTGTGTAGCTCTTGTAATGCCAAAAGAACTGCTCTCATCTCTAGGACACTGATATGCAAGTTGGTCTCCTGGGGCATCCAGAAGCCTTGAACCATCCAACCCAGATAATACTCCCACCCCATCTGAGTGGCGTCAGTGGTAAACATGGCGTTTGGAGAAGGAAGAATGAAAGGTCATCCTTGAGTAACATCAGCAAAGTGAAGTCACCATAGCAGAGATTCTTTGTATACATGGGAAAGTCCGATGGGACAGCTTAGAGGATTTCTGTGCAAAAACCTTTGAACCACTAATGTCCATTGCAAGAGTCTCATGCGACTGTGTGCTGTGGGCAAAAGGGGCATTATGGCCACCATACAACAGAGTTCTGAGAATCAAACTTGCTGGGGGATTTAGTATGGCTAGAATTTTTGACAAGCCTGAGAAACTGTAGTGTCCAGATGTGCCCCTATGAAATGCATCACTTGACCCAGTTCCAGCTGGGGATTTCTCAAAGTTGAGAGTTATGCCAAAACGTGCAGCCAGAGTCAAGACAGGGAAATATCTGGAACCCCTGCAGCCTGGGATGAGCTGCAGCCACCGCCAAGCATTTGGTAAACACCCTGGGGGCTGTGGTGAGACCAAACAGAGTGATCTGAACTGAAAATGACTCGCTCCCAGCCTGAAATGAAGATGCCTTCTGCAGCGCCTGCCCATATTGATGTGGTAGTATACATCCTTCAGGTCTACTGAGCACATCTAGTCAAGTCACTCATCCACAGTAGAGGTAGGATGAACTGAACCATTACCGTCCTGAGCTTAATGTTATTTACCAATTTGTTTAGTGGTTAGTTCCAGAATTGGCCTAAAGTCCCCTGTCTTTTTGGGCACTAAAGAACCTCGAGCAGACACCCGATCCAACTTGATAAGGGGCGGACCTCCTGGATGACTTTCGCCGCAAATTTTGCAACTTGCTGCATCCTCCCTCTGATTGGGTGGAACATAGGGAAGGAAAGACTTTGGTCTTGCTGTCTCTAAAAAGGGAATCCAGTATCCTCTGGGTACGATCCTTGACAACAATCTGTCGTTTGTGATGGCTTTGCAGGCTTCGGGGTGCAAGAAAAAGTCTCAGTCTCCACAGGAAGGCAGTTAGACAACCATCCAAGAGTGCTGAAGGAAGGGTCGGCCTGAGGAGGACTCGAGACCCTTGGTTCTGTGGACCACCTCGCTAGCATAGGCTGCGTTTACCATTTTGGCTATTTCCCCTGCTGTCTCTAGGGTAAAAGTCTCCCTAAGAATTCTGAAAAGGACCCAGATATTTCTTGAGCCACATCTTTTTATTCCCACGCTGGTTCATGGAGAAGGACCTTTGTGGAGCAAAAAAAAACCCCATCTTTCTCACTGCATGACAAATGTCTCTCTAACAATGGGCCCAAACAAGGTTGATCCATCAAAAGGCACACTGATGAAGGACTCGTTGAAAGGTTCCGCAAAGTCACACAGCAGCATCCAGGCATGCCTTATGGCACTGTCGGAACCGGACACCCTTAAAGTACCTGCTGCTGCATGGGATATCAGCTTCATAGATGGGTTCGAAAAAGACAGGAAGGTGGCCATTCTGGAGAAAAGAAAGCTTTCTGATCTTTTGCAAACATGGACTCCAGGGTACAGCTAGAGAGAGTACCTTGACCAGGTCCCTCTGCAGTCTCATAAAATGAGAGAGAGAGTTTAGCGCGGTCAAGGTGAAAGTGGCCGAGGTGTAATCTCTTACCAAATCTGTCCAAAACGTGAGACTCCCTGTTAGGGGGATGGACAGAGGAGCTCTCGAGCCATCTCCTTTTTGGTGGCTGCCGCAACAACCATGGCATTTACCAGAATACCCTTAGTCCAGAAGGTTTTGTCCTGGGAAGCACTAAAGATTTTGTCTGTGCACTTGGCCATGGACTCTACTGTGTCCAGTTCTTTCAATACTCTAGAAAACACCAATTCAATGAGCAGGTCTACAAGGGGAAGACACCCAGGATGTAGATGGGCTGGACCTGAAAGCTTCCAACAGTGCCATTTCCTCTGGGGAAGGGTTTTGGGAAGACCAAGATCATACACCTCTTTGGCAAAGGATTTCCAAGACGTCTCCAAAGAAGACATTGGGTGAAGATCTTGGGGACTGCTCCCCCTCAAAAAAAATAAATAAATAAATAAATAAATAAAATAAAATAATCAGCGTCAGTGATGACAGATTCCTTCGGGAAATGTGCCTCCTCTTGCACAGTTTCTTCCAAGGATCCTCCTCGGTGGGATGCTCCGGGGAGGAGTCAGACCTCTGGGGATCCACAGATGGGATAGTCTGGAGGCTTCCCGGGGCCGGCTGCTGACGTGACAGAAGAGAGGCCTCAGAGACAGATCAATTGGGCACAGGGAGAGATTCTGTGGGGGTGAGACCTAAGCATCTCCCAGAGTAGGAGAGAAGACTCTCCACCACTTCGAAGGCAGAAGGACACCGAATGCCCAAGGGCAGTCCTCTAGGGGCAGAGACCAACAGAACGGACATCTCCAGGGGCCTCCCCAAGTCTCCCGCTCCGAAGCGGGAGTCGAAGCAGAGCTGCCAAATGCTGAAGCTCTGAGGGGAAGCAACAGTTCTGAAAACTTCAGAGTTAAGTCAACTCCCAGGAACCTGAACCTAGGCTATGGCTCTCTGAGACTCACTCGGAAGTGACACCACCAGGCTCCAAACGTGTCAGGGAGATAGTTATCACATCTTTGCCTCCTATCATCTACTCCAATGCCTCGGTTCCCAGGACGAATGAAACAGATTACTCCGAAACCAAAGGTCAGATCGGAGGAGGAGCCACAGGATGGAATTGGGGAAAGCCTCACGGATCCAAGGGGGAACAGCAGGCAAAATCCTCATCTGAATCTGTGCTGCTTTGAGAAATTACCTCAATCTACCAACATTCTTATCCAACAGACTCCAAAAAGACCTGAAGGAGGAAGATGTGGAACCAGATCTGGAGGTTCTTTCTGGAGAGGTCTCCCAGAGTGGAGACTGGAGCTGAAACACACTGCCCCAAACTAGAGACTGAGGTACAGGGTGGAGAAAACAGCGGAAACCGAAGGAGAAGGGTCCAAAGCCTTCAGTTTCGACAGCTTTGGCACCTTTTTAACAGGCTCTGGCTGAGATGACCTGCAAGGAAAATGATTCCTTGCTTCCCGGGCCTCTCGGTGCTTCCTAGAGGGGGTTTGATCCCATAAAGTAGAATGAACAGTAAGAAAGAAAGAAGCAAGCAGTATCCCCTTGAAGATAAACTTATTACAGCAATATGCCAAAGCTCATGGGTGAAAACCGGCACAGGAAGGCCCCAAGCAATAGACACTCCACATGGGCATCAGATAAGGGAATCTTGTGCCCACAGGAAGTGTGCTTCTTGAAACCTAAGGGCTTATCAGTGCTGTCAATTAGATTCAGACAAAAAAAAATTTTTTTTTTTTTTTTTTTGGAAACGGCAAGAGAAATCAGGAGGGAAAAAGTTATAGCCGATAGAAACCAGATTACAAATTACCAAACTCTACTACAAAACAGCTAAATAAGGTAGGGGAAAAGACTAGAAAAAAAGTTTGCCATGTTAAACTCACCGTGAAAAAGCACACCCAGTTGGAGGAGCTCAAGAACACCAAAACCTTGCTGCTTGTTCGACAAGCAGCAAACGAGTTCTGAGGTACTTTGTGGGAAAGAGGCATTATGGGTAGGGAGGAGGAGCTCGAGCTTCGAATCTCAAGCTACTGAAAAAGTAGTCAGTTTCGAGGGTTGGAACAGTGACCCACAGGTTAATGAACGAATGAAATAGACATCAGAGCTGCAAAATGTCTGCTTTCTTTAAATTTCACTGATTCTACTGAACACTTAAGAAAAGTTTACATACGCTGCAGAAAGACAAAGGAAATATGGCTTGTTTTCTATTCTGTTAATGTATACCTACAGTATCATTTTTTAAAACATGTTTTAAGTTTAATAAAGATGTTTTAAAAAAATCCTTAAATTTCAGTAAACCCAGCAAGAAGTTTGGCATGACAATCTGTCTCAACTCTTTGGGAAAACATAAGGCATGTGCTCTTGAGCACTCCTCAGTGGAGACCGGGGATCAAATGGCAGTACACACATGCAATATGATGACGACACAAAGATGTGTCATGCACACCAGAGCCCCCTCCTGAAGCAAAAAAACAAATGCCCAAGTCCATTGGAATCCTCTCTCCCAAACAAACTACCTTGCTCTTCTCTGTTGGCACTTGCAGTGATGAGAGAAATAATGGGCCAACTGTTCATAGGGGGACACAACTGTCATCAAGAAGTGGAGCAAAGAAAAAAAAAATGCTTGCATGGGTAGGGCTGGCATTCCACATATAAAATTATTCAGCATATGCATTAAGATGATGCAAGCTGAACCCCACCCTTTAAAACCGCAGATTACATACATATAGCCTTTGAAGAATAAAGAGTTATGAGCTTACCATAACTTGGCATCTGGATTATCTTATGTCATCATTCATCACCACAGAGTCTAGGATCAGACATCGCATCTGAGCTGGCAGCATACAACAAACTGATCCAAGGCTCCAGCTCCTCCCAGGATGCCCTTCTGCCCTCTAACCCCCAGATCGAGTTTACTAACATAGTCCTAAAGACTATGCCTGCAAACCTGGAAGGAAAACATTCCAACTTCCTCCAAGATCCAACAAGGTAGGGGGATGGTGGGAGGGAAAATGTGATGAATGACGACATAGGATAACACAGATGCAAAGTTACAGTAAGTACATACCTATCTGATGTTATCCATGTCATCATTTATCACCACAGGGTCAGAGTCGCCATCTACCACTTATCCTGGGAAGCCTCAAGGAAGGACATGCCAGAGCACTGTGGAGCCAAAGGAAGCCCTGCTCCTAGAAATCAAATCCAGCTTGTAATGAGACAGAAGGGTGTGAGCATTAGACCAAGTGGCAGCAGCACACAAGTCATCAATAGAAAGTCTGGGCAAAAAGGCTGAGGAAGTAGCCACGAACCTTGTAGAATGAGCCCCAACTTTTCCTGGAACCTAAAGATGCCTATTGTCATAGACTGTGGAGATGCTGCTAGAGATCTATTTAGAAACAGTGGCCTTAGAAACCAGGAGACCAAATTTGTTATGGGAAAAAGCCACAAAGAGCTGCTCTGACTTGTGAAAACCTTTGGTCCTACGTAGATAAAATCACAAGTGTCTGTGTACATCCAAAGTATGTAGAATGTACTCGCCTTTGTTGGAATAATTGGGGAAGAACACTGGCAGCTGAATACACTAGTTTACATTCAGAAGCAGCCTTGGGCAAGAGAGAGATTCATCCTGACAGAAACTCTAATTGTGAAAAATCATGCAAGGAAGAGTAATGGAAAGAGCTTGCAGTTCCAAAACCCTCCTAGCTGAGGTTACAGCAACCAGGAAGGCCATCTTCCAAGGCAATAATTTGAGATTGCAGGAACTAGCAGACTCAAAGGGACTCAGAGACTGCAAAATTAATGCAATGTCACAAGGAGATGAGGGATCCTTAAATCAGTGGTCTAAGCAGAAAGACCCCCTTGATATATGCTTTGCAAAGCCTAGATGAAAAAGTAGTCTCACTGCTCTCCTCAAAATTGGAGATCACCGCCAACTGAAGCTTGATTGTAAAGAAACTCACTCCAACTTAAAAGGGAGGTCAAAAACAAAAGGAGGTCAGAAACAGAACCAGAAAAGGTATTGTGATTCTAGCTCTTGGCCCAAAAGAGAAAGTACAGTTGTGTACACTTACCATAAATTTAGATGTTAAGAGTGTATGCACTGTTGCAGTCATCACTTGTGGGTTATCTCTGCTGGGTAGCCCTCCGCTGGCCCGAATACCAGAGTAAAGGGTTGCCCTCATGCATTGGCTATCTGGTGTCGGAATCGGACGTCAGGGCTACAAAATGAGGCAGCCGACACCATTACATCAGTTTTTCTTGCCCCCAATAGGTAGCAGCCCCCAAGAAAGAGAAAAAGGGAGATGGTGGAGGGAAACAGGACTGCAACAGTGAATACACTAACATCTACAATTTATGGTAAGTGTACACAACTGTACTATGTTCTTCATGTTTCACTGCTGCAGTTATCACTTGTGAGAAGATTCCCAAAGCTGAGAAACAGGTTGGAGGGAAGGAGCAAAACTCCACTGTTGCACCGTTTCAAGGGGATGCCAGCATGCCCTGCAGGACTGCAGATGCAAAGCCTGCCCTGGTTTTAAAGAAGGTAGCCAGCTGGCAGTGTTTTGTGAGCGTGGATGGATGTCCAGGTAGCAGCTTCCAAAATATCCTTGGCTGGAACCCCTCTCAGGAAGGCAGTGGAAGTAGAGGCTGTCCTAGTAGAATGTGATCTGATGGATTTGGGAGGACTCTTTCCATGAAAGGAATAGCAGAAATGGATGCAATGTGAAATCTATTTATCAATGGTCTGTTTGGATATAGGTTTCCCCTCTGCCCCAAGAGCGAGAGACCATTAGCTGGTCAGATTTTCTGAATGACTTGGTCCTACCCAGGAAGTATCACAACTGTCTGTGCATATCAAGGTATGCAAAATTCTTTCCCCTTTATTATGCGGTTTGGGAAAGAAGGTATGGAGATGGATGGCCTGGTTGAGGGCAACATCCAAGACCACCTTGGGCATAAAAAGAGGGGTTGGGTCCTAAGAGACACCATGTTAGCATGGAAAATGATGAAGGGCTCAGTGGCCATAAGGGCCTGAAGCTCAGAAATCTCCTGGCTGAGGTGATGGCCAGCAGTAAGGCAGTCTTCCAAGAAAGGTACTTCAGGTCCACTGAAGCAGCTGGCTCAAAAGGAGGCAAAGTCAATTTTTCCAGGACAATGTTTAGATCCCAAGCTAGAGCAGGTGGCCTTCTAGGTGGTCTGATGTGGGCCATTCCCCTAAGGAAACAGTTGTGTACCTACCATAAATGTAGATGTTAGAGTGTATTCACTGTTGCAGTCATTACTCTTGGGTTATCCTGCTGGCAGGCTACCCTCAGTCGGCCAGAATTCCAAAGTCTAGGTCCGGTGTCTGTTGCTGTTGCCTCTTCCCTGACGTCAGTGCGCCAGGGGTATAAAAGATGCAGCAGACGTCATTTTCTTCAGTTTTTCTTGCCCCAGATGTCAGGTTCCCCCAAATTGGTAGGCTGAAAAATATGCCAATAAAAATGCATGCACAAAAATAACATTTCCTTCATCTACAAGCACATACACCAAATAGGTTGTATAGGATAGAGAAGTGCAGATAAGTCCCAGCAAAGAAAAAGGGATGGTGGGTGGGTAACCTGGACTGCAACAGTGAATACACTCTAACATCTACATTTATGGTAGGTACACAAATGTACTATGTTCATAGTGTTTCACGGTTGCAGTCATTACTCTTGGGTTGAATCCCAAAGCTGAGGATGGGTGGCTGAGCTAAATAGGATTAGGAGAGGCTATGAGGCCCTGCAGAACTGCAGTGGCAAAGCTTGCTCTGGACTTAGAGGTAAGTGGTAGTGCTTTGTGAAGGTGTGCACTGAACTCCAAGTTGCAGCCTCTAAGATATCTTTGGTTTGTACTCCTCTGAGGAAGGCTGCTGAAGGGGCTGCTGCTCTGGTGGAATGAGGCCCAATGCCCATAGGCACTGATTTGCCATGTTGAAAATAGCAGAAACAGATGCAATGGCCTATCCATTTAGAAATAGATAGCCTTTCCTTGTGATCCTGCAGCATATGACACAAAGTTGCGCAGTCTTTCTGAAAGCTTTAGTTCTGTCCAAGTAGAAGCGTAACTGCCTGTGTATGTCCAAAGAATGCAGAATTTTCTCACCCTTGTTCTGTGGATTTGTATAAAAGGTAGGCAAGTGAATGGGTTGGTTGAGGGCCACACTGGGCACCACCTTAGGCATAAATGTAGGGTTTGTCCTCAGAGAAACCCTGTCTGGATGAAAAATGATGAAAGGTTCCACAGCCATGAGTGCTTGTAACTCTGAGACTCGCCTTGCAGAGGTTACTGAAAAATATGAATAAAAGTCCAAACTCCATTCACTGTTCAAAGCCAACAAGAATGCACTAGAACTTCCGTAAATTCCGTTTATTTTCTAAAACAGCATACTAATTAAAACTTGTACAACAAAGTTAGGTTAAGGACTCTAGTTGTCATCCAAATAGTCAAAAACGGAGTATTTTAAAGGGTCAATTTATAAGAGCTGCTAGAATGACTTCCGATTATACAGATATGGTAAGAGAATTAAACCTTATAGGTAATATGTTTAGGGACAGGGGGTACCCCACATATTTAATAGAGGATATTAAAAATTACGTGAAAAATGAATGGGGTAAAAATCTAAACCAATTTTAGGTGCAGGTTCGATAAGAATGTTAGGTAAAAACAAGGCAAAGGATGGTGAGGATGCATCTAATTATAAGAGAGCCTGCATATTTCAATATGGACCCTATGTACATGACCATAAGGAAAATTATAGAGTCTAATTGGAATATTTTGAAAACTGAACACAACGTATATAAAATGATGGGAGAACCATTATTTGTTTCCAAAACTGGTAGAAACTTAAAAAGTGAACTGGAAAGGAAAATAATAAAAAAAAGACACTGTTAAGAAGGTAGGCACCAGTAAATGTGGACTATGTAATCAGTGTAGTCAGATTATCCAGGTGCCCACTCTGTTATTGGAAGATACGAACAGAACGGAGGTTATATTTAAGAAAGGTAACTGTAGGACCCCACACGTAGTGTATTTGGCCAAGTGTACTAAGTGTCCGTGTTTTTATGCGGGTAAGACAGACAGATGCCGTAAGAACAGGATATACGATCATGGATATTGTATCAGGAAAAAAAGATACAAAAAACGCTTTATGGAGGCATCTGAAGATCAGCAGTAGTTGTGACACTTTCAAATTTGGTATATTGGAGTGTATTAAAATGAACCCCAGGGGGGGGGAATAAAAGTAAGAGGTTGAGTGAAAGTGAAATCAGATGGCAAATAAAGTTGAATGCCTCTTTTTACCCAGGAATAAATGATAGTATATCCATCAAACCCATTTTAAAAAATAATAGTTAAAGTGGGGAAATAGTTCCTTTTTGTTATTCTTTTTTCGTCTACTATTTAAAGGGTTTCACCACTGGTTGTTCCCCCTGTTCTTTCATCCTACATATATATCTTTTTAACCAATATATACATTTTTTTAACCAATGTATC
Source organism: Protopterus annectens (assembly GCF_019279795.1). Taxonomy (NCBI): domain Eukaryota; kingdom Metazoa; phylum Chordata; order Ceratodontiformes; family Protopteridae; genus Protopterus; species Protopterus annectens. The sequence continues at coordinate 704,216,846 of NC_056741.1, forward strand.
AACTATAGATGTAGTTACACATTAGATGTGTAAGGGGGTGTAATTATTTAGAAATATAGTAGATATTTGGTACACATTTTTTAACTAGATGTATTGTTAGGACAGGATTATGGCGCAAGTATAAGTAATTAATATTGTAAGTAGTACAGGAAGGATTAGAATTTTATAAGGAAAGGGCAAACGCCAAGTTTTGGATGTACTGAGCACTTTAATGGATTGATGGGGATTGGTTGGTACTTGGTATTTAAATCGGTCATGGTAAAAATGAAGTGTTCTGATGAAGTCCATATATTGACAGATGAAAGCACTTAACCTAACTTTGTTGTACAAGTTTTAATTAGTATGCTGTTTTAGAAAATTAACGGAATTTACGGAAGTTCTAGTGCAAGTGCATTCTTGTTGGCTTTGAACAGTGAGCGGAGTATGGACATTTATTCATCTTTTTCATTTGTTGACCATTCCTGTTTGGCGAGATATTTTTGCAGAGGTTACTGCTAGGAGCAGAGCTGTTTTCCAGGATAAGAATTTTATATCGGCTGTTGATGCTGCCTCGAAAGGATGCAGTGTGAGTTTTTCCAAAACATAACCGAGGTCCCAGGCCAGAATTTGTGCTCTCCTTGGAAGCCTAATGTTTTTGGCCCCTCTGAGGTACTGCCTTATTAAAGGATGAGAAAAGATAGGTGGTTCCGTATTGTAATGGGCTGAAACGGCAGAGGCATGAATCTTAATAGATGAGAAAGAAAGGCCTTTGTTTAGCATCTCAATTCGGTATTGTAAAATCTGAGGGATATTTGGTACACACGTGTCAATGCAGTGTTCCTGGTTCCAAGCACAGAATCTCTTCCATTTTTCTGCATAAGATTTTCTGGTACTGGGCCTCCAGGCCTGGGCCTCCTGGCCTCCAAGATAACATCCATAACAGCTTTTGAAATAGGAGTGTTCTGAATGGCTACAGTGTCCGCCATGCTGCCAGATTTAAGGTCCTGAGCTGGCTGTGCAGGATCAGATTGTTTTGTTGGATCAGCAAGTGAGAAGTTTGAGGCAATATCCATGCTGGACCTTGAGACAAGCTCTTTAGGACTGGTTACCAGTGCTGACGTGGCCAGTCTGGTGCAATCAGTATCATTTTTGGTTTCTCTGGTCTGACCTTTAGGAGTACCCTGGGAAGGAGAGGCAGTGGGGGGAAAAGCATATACTGTTAGATTTCTCCAGCTGAAGGATAGGGCATCCACTTTCCATGCTTACTTGTGATAAATCCTTGTGCAAAATCTCTGCAATTGGCAGTTGTGAGGGGGAGGCAAATAGATGTATGTCTGGGCATCCCAATTTCCTTATTATCATGCTGAAGACTTGTGGATCCAGTTTCCATTCGTGGGGATCCATGAGGTTTCTGCTTAGTTCATCTGCCAGAGTATTTGTTTTTCCTGGCAGGAATTGTGCTTGCAGGTGAACTTGAAAAGCCAATGCTGTGTCCCATAAGGTCATTGCTTGTCTGCAGAGGGGGTAGGAATGTGTACCTCCCTGCTTGTTTATGTACCACATGACCGTAGTGCTGCCTGTCTTCATCAGTAACTATCCTGGATGAAGCAGGTCCTTGAAAGCTGTCAGGGCATTTTGAACAGCTAGCATCTCTTTTTGATTGATGTGAAGATGCATCTGGTTTGCAGACCATGTGCCCTGAATACATTTTCCTGCCATATGGGCCCCCCAGGCATAATCTGATGCATCCGTTGTCAGTGTCTGGCTGGCTGTGGGTAAACTGAATGTCAGGCCCTTGTTGTGGTGACAGGCTTCTGTCCACCATCGAAACTCCTGTTGCAGGCAGGGAATGCGTGCAATTACTGTCTCCAGGCTGTGGCAATGCTGAGTCCTAACACTTTTTAGATACCATTGTAGTTTCCTCATATGCAGTCTGGCATATGGAATTAGTAGAAAGCAGGATGCCATGAAAACCAAGGCCTGCAGGATTTTCCTTGCAGTTAAGTGGGTTTTTGTTGCCAATTTCTTGAAGTAAGTAGTCAGTTGCTTTTGTTTGTCTGGCGTGAGATAAGCCATCTGGGCAGTTGTATTTAAGCTTGCACCCAGGAATCTCTCGAGAGAGGGCACTAGTTTTGATTTATTTTCGTTTACTGTGTACCTTAGGCCAATTAGTAATCTTTTTACAAACGCCAGATGCTTTAGAAGAATGTCTTTGTTCTCTGCTTGAATTAGGCAGTCGTCCAAGTAGGGATATATTTGAATTCCTTTTTGTCTGCAAAACGCAATTACTGGTGCCAGGCATTTTGTGAAGACCCTGGGCGCAGTAGATAAGCCAAAGGGCAGTACAGAGAATTGGTAATGCATTGAGCCAGCTATGAATCTGAGGTATCTTCTGCAAGATTGTCTGATTGGGACATGCAGGTATGCCTCTTTTAGTTCCAAAGTTACGAGCCAAGCCTTCTTGCCCAGCATGGGCAGAAGTTGCTGTAGAGTCAACATCTTGAATTTTGGAACTTCCAGAAACATATTTAGTATAGACAGGTCCAGTACTGGTCTCCAGGTTTTGTCCTTTCTGGGTACTTGGAAAAGTCTGGAGTAACATCCTTGCCCCTGCTCTTGTTGTGGTACTTGCTGAATGGCCCTCATGTCCATGAGGGCTGTAATTTGCTTTTGTGCCTCTGCCCATTGTGTGGCAGGTCTGGCATACCTTTTGACCTTGGTAGTGTGTGAAAATGGAACCTGTAGCCTTGGGACACTATGTTCAGGACCAATTTGTCTTGGGTAACCGTTTGCTAATTTGATGAAAAAAGTGCTAGTTTTCCCCTAAGGGGGCTGCCAAAAGAAAAGTGCTTGGATCTGGTAGAGGAAAGTCATCAGGACTGTTTCCTGTAAGGTTGTGATTTGTCTTCTCTGCTTTTGGAGGTAGGAGCACCCCATTGTTTAGGCCTGTATGAGCCTTGGGGCTAAGATCTGCCTCTGGGACGCCTGTATCTGCCTCTTTGTGGTCTGTCTGAAACTGGAAAGGACCAATTTTTTGAAGGCCAGTTCCTGCTAAACCTGGGTGGCTGTACCTGTAAGAAATCCTCGACTGTCTGCATGGATTTTGCTTTATCCTCCATTTTTTTTCCAACACCTCTTCTGCTTTAGTACCAAACAACGTATCATGCTGTAATGGTACATCTAATAATTTTGCTTTAACATGATCAGGCAGATTCTGTTCCTTTAACCAAGCATGCCTTCTAATAACAGAACCTGTAACAGCGGCCCTGCAAGAGGCCTCCAGTGAATCATAACCACATTGCAAAGTATGCTTTTCCACTTGTTCAGCTGTATGCAATAAATCCTGCAATTCCTTGTTCTCTGAACATTCAGTATTTGTCAACAATTTCTGTTTAAGCAGTGACATTAAATATTGCTGATATTTAAGCATATGAAACTGACAATTTAAAGCCCTTACAGCCAGGGTAAGGAAGTGTAGACTTTCTTCCCCCATTTGTCTAGAGCCCTAGAATCCCTATCAGAGGGGACAGGGTTTTTTGCAGTGGAAGCTTTAACCCCTTTGGGACCCTGAGATATAGTTTCTGGGTCAGCAGCGGGGTTTTTATATAGGAATTTATGAGAATCCGGGACCCTGTAGTATCCATCTGGCTTAGCAGGTGCAGGGGGTAAAGAGTCAGGGGACAGGCCGGACTCTGAAAATACATCTACAATGTCTAGAACAGGTGGAATAGCAAGGGGTCTGTGCTGAGGAAGTAGCAGGAAGTCTCTGAGCCTTTTCTTAGATTCAGAATAATCTTGGCTCTCCCAGTGGAAATGCTCCCTCATGGTATGCAGGCTTTCCCCAAAAGAATAATACTCAGGAGGCAAGGCTGAAGGAATTGATTCTTCAGCATCAGAATCCTCATAGGGAAGCATGGAGTAATCCTGTTCAGAAGAGGAATCAGAGGAAATAGAAACCTAATCAGAAGAATCATACTCTGTCTCTTGCCTAGGCCTCTTATCGAGCCCCTGATCAAAGTAATTAGGTCTTCAGCCATTTTGAGCATCTGTTTTTTAGGTATGGAAGTCTGAGTAGGAGAATGTTGTACTTGTTTCTTTGTCTTTAGAGCTGCTTTAGTCTTTGTCTGTGAAGCTGAAGATGGCTTAATATATAGTTGTGCAGGTCTGAAGACACCCTCAGAAGCAGACGCCTGCTCAGTGGCTCCGGACCCATCTGAGGGAATGATTTCCGAGTGTCCAATACCTTGAGTATCCCAGAGGCTCAGTCGGCTCCACGTGAGAGTCGGAAGCGGTCTATGGCTCTGAGGTAGCGGGCGCCAGGGGTTGCGAAAGAACTGGCGACTGGCCTAGCAGAGGCTTTGTCGTCTGTTTTGGACCTCGGATGCCTATCCTTTTCCTTGTCCTTGCGTTTTTTGTAAACTCCGGTTGTCGGCTGATCCGACAGCATTATATAATTAAATCTTCGGCCAAAGTAATGAAATGCAAAATCGAACCGACGCTTGATAGTGCGTTGGTTAAATCTAGCACAAAATCGACAGCTAGCAATGTTGTGATCAGGGCCTAGGCAAGGGGCCTTGATGAGTGGATGGGTAACAAAGTTCACACCGGGGATCACACCAACAGCACTACTAGATAGGGGCCAAGGGTACTAGCTGCTAGTACAAGGGTCTAGGTAACTACTAAAGGGGCGGTGAATACCGCACAATGTGGCTGGGCTAATATAGGCCTTCGGGCAGATAGCCCAGTACCAACCTATGAACCTATACATTAAGAATGAAAATCCTTATGAGGTATTTGCTTCCCACACGAAATACAATTGTTAACTTTTTCTGACATCGGTCTGGAGCAAGAAAAAAGTTTCCCCAACGGGGTACTTAGCTTTAATGAAGACTTCGGTTCTGAAATGCGGATTTGAAAATCTCAGGAGTCGAACGACCGGCACTTGCGAACGGCTTTTGCTTCGGGCACCGCGTGGCAAGAAAGACTGAAGAAAATGGCGTTGGCTGCATCTTTTATACCCCTGGCGCACGGACGTCAGGGAAGAGGCGACAGCAACCGACGCCGGACCTAGACTTTGGAATTCTGGCCGACTGAGGGTAGCCTGCCAGCAGGATAACCCAAGAGTAATGACTGCAACAGTGAAACACGATGAACATCTGCTTTAACAGGTGTTGAGAAAATATGGGCTGAACTGACTGGATATAGGCAGAGATGGCAGAGGCAAGTATCTTGAGGGAGGAGTACGACAATACCTTTTCTAGGAGCTCTGCCAGGTAGTCCAGAACCAATGCCAGACTTGCATGGGTGCTGTTAACACCCTTGCTCTGGCACCAGACAGTAATTTTTTTCCATTTGGCGGAGTAGGGTTTTCTGGTGGTGGGCCTTCTGGCCTCCTTAATATTTAAAACCTGCCTGCTTAAGGCTGTAGTGTCATCAGTCCTTTGGGTGTAAGCCATACAGGCAGTTTAAGTGTGGGGAGGTTTGGATGTAATACTGTCCCTTTCTCCAGAGTTAAGATTTGCTGTGAAAGGCAGGTGCATGGGAGGCTTTTTGGACAGACTGAGGAGCAAGGGGTACCCAGTGCTGTCTGGGCCAGTCTGTAACAATAAGAATAGCCTTTAGCCCTTCCTCCCTGACCTTGAGAAGTACCCTGGGAATCAGGAAAGGGAGAGAATGCATACACAAACAGGTTGCCCCAGTGGCAGGAGAGGGCATCCACCATCCATGCTTCTAGATGGAACACTCTGGAGCAGAACTTGGCTAGCTGCCGGTTCTCTGTGGCTGTGAAAAGGTTTATGTTCGGGTTTCCTCAGTTTTGCCTGATGTTGAGAAAGGTCCCCCTGTGCAGCTGCCACTCATGAGGATCCAAGATGCTTCTGCTCAACTCGTCTGCCAGGGTGTTCTGTTTTCCTGGGATATACAGTCCCAAATTTGAGTCCGACTGCCAGATTTGCATGGCTAAGAGACACAATGGGTAGGAGTGACTGCCCCCTGCTTATTGATGTACCACATTACTGTTGTGTTGTCTGTCTTGATTAAAAGCACTTCTGGTCTCAGGTGATCGTTGAAAGCTAGGATTGCCCTGTTGTGCACCTCCAGCATTTCTTTTAAATTGATACGGAGGCCCAGAACCCCTAATTCCCAAATGCCCTGAGTGCATATACTTCCTTGGTGTCCCCCAAGGTTGTGTCTGAAGTGTCTGTGGTGATGGTCTGGCCCTGGGGAAGAGTGATTAAGGGTAGACCCTTGTTCATGGTACAAACCTCTGCCCACCACAGGAGCTCCTTCTTTAAGCAAAGCATCAGGGGCAGCTGGTGTTCCAGTGACAGTGTTGGAACCAAGGGTTCCTGAGGTACCATTATATAGGTTTCCTCATGTTCAGTCTGGCTAGGGGTACCAACAGGATGCAGAAGGCCATGTATCCCAGCGCCTGCTGGAATTTCCTTGCTGTGAGGTGGGTCCTGCAGCCCAGCTGTGATAAGTAAGAGGGGAGGAAGCTCTGCTTGTCCAGAGGGAGACTGTTGGTGTTGGTGTGTCCAGTAGAGCTCCCAGGAAGGTTAACCTTCTTGTGAGGTGAATTTGGGACTTCTCCCGGTTGACTTTGAATCCCAGGGAGGTTAGTAGAGTCTGAACAAAGGTAAGGTCCTGCAGAAGTCTTTCCTTGGTGTTCACCTGGATGAGGCAGTTGTCCAGGTAGGGATAAATCTGCACACCCTGCTGTCTGTAAAGGGCAATGACAGGGGCAAAGCATTTGGTAAAGACTGTAGTAGCAGTAGATAAACCAAAGGGCACAGCAGAGAACTGAAAGTGTTCGGACCCTGCTCTGAAGCACAGGAAACTCCTGCAGGACTTCATTACGGGGATATGGAGGTAGGCATCCTTCAGATCTGGCATCACTAGCCAAGCATATGGTATCAGCATTGGCAAAAGCTTGTGTGGGGTCAGCATTTTGACTTCTGGGACCAGAAGGGATAGATTCAGAGTGATCAGGTCAAGAGCAGAGCGCCAGGTGCCCCCCTTTTTGGGTACCGGAACAGTCTGGAATAAAACCCTTTTCCAGCCTGTTCCTTTGGTACAGGTTCCACAGCGGCTTGGGCACAACGCTTTTGGATCTCGCGGATTGCCTCGGCCCTCTGATTTGCTGGTAAATCCAGGAAACCTGAATATGTGGGGTTTTCCTTGAAAAAAAGAGAATCTGTACCTGCTGGTAATTTTTAGGACCCATGGATCTGAGGTGATGGCCTGCCAATTCTCTTGGTAGAGGGAAAGTCTTCCTCCTAGTCTCTCTGGGGAGTTGGGGGGGGGGGGGGGGCGGAGGGGAGAGATTTACTGCAAGTCCTTGGAGAAGGGACTGGCCTTGGAACTCCCTTGCCTAGGCGTTGTAGTGGTTCACTGTCCGGGATTTCTGCTGGCTTTGTAACTAGTGCCTAGAAGACCTGTCCCTGCACCCCTTCCTCTGCACAGGTTTTGTTTGGGTAGGAAAGGACCAATGCTTTGTGGGGAAGTTCCTACTGAACCTGGGAGGCTGTACCTGCAAAAAAATCCTTCACATTCTGCATAGACTTGGCCTGGTCTTCCATTTTTTAATAACCTCCTCAGCTTTAGGTCTGAACAGCTGATCCTTGACCAGGGGGGTGTCTAATAACTTGGACATTACTTGGTCAGGCAATGGTTGTTCCTTTAACCAGGTATACCTTCTGATAACTGAGCCAGATACTGCAGCCCTGCTAGAAGCTTCCAAGGCATCAAACCCACAATACACGGAATGCTTGACTACTTGGGAGCTAGAAAGTACAGGACTTGCTAGTTCCCTGGTTGTACTGCTGTCTGACAGGGTGGACATTTTTGTTTTAATAATTCCAGCACATTTTGTTGGTATTTGACCAAATGAAATTGAAAAGTCAGAGCTCCAATGGCTAAGGTAGCTGAAGTGTAGTGTAGACCACCTTTCCTAGTCTAAGGCTCTGCTCTCCATCAGTTGGGATGTTTTTTGAGGAGCTAGCCCTACCCCTCTTAGGACCCTGAGTAATGACCTCTGGGTCAGCTGTAGGGTTTTTAAAGAGAGATACTTGTGGGTGTCGCACCCTAGATCATCTCTCTCACTTCCTGGAGTTGGGGGGGGGGGGCTCCAGGGTGAGTGCAGATTCCAAGACTACATCTTCCACCACATCCAGGACTGGGGGAATGGCCAGAGGTTTGTGCTGTGGCAGGTCAAGGAACTCTCTTCTTTGACCGAGGGTAATTCCTGTGCCTCCCAGTGAAAATGTTCCCAGAGGGAATTTAAAAAAAATGTTTCCCCGAAAGAGAGGTCCTCAGGCGGGGAGAGAGAAGGAATGGGGTTCCTCAGCATCAGAATCCTCAAATGCTGCAAAAGGCTGCTCTTCAGTGTCTGACTTCTAGTTCAGACTCTTCTGGATCCTGGTCAGAAAGAGCCTCAGGGGAATTGCCCTTCCTCCTTTTGGCTGGGGTGGCTTGGGTATGCTGGCTTCCTCTTATCAGAGTGATTAAATCCTCTGCCATTCTGAGCAGCTGCTGCGACTGTGTGGCAGGCTGGGAGGAAGTCCTGGTTTTGGGCCTCATGGGTTCAATGGCCTTATACAAGGTTAGTTTAACCAGTGGCATGGTAGTCGGTCTCTGCCTGACATCAGTCACTGGTACGGTCTCTGAAAGCCAGTGCCTGAGAAGCTGCTCTGGACCCAACCGCAGGACTGAAGGCCAACATACTGGCAGGAGAAGATAGACCTGGTGGCATAAGGGGCTCCAAACAGGTCTTGGTAGAGGTCTGCCATGGTTCCTCGGCTGGCGTCAGGGGCTGCGAACGCACCTCAGAGTTCAGCTACGCTAATAGATGGAAGTCTAGCTGACTTCAGATTAGAATAGTCAGAGGGCCCAACTCAGAGGCCTATCCTTTTCCTTATCTTTCTTCTTTTTTGGAAATTCAGCAGCAGCCTGATTGAAACATGCCATTTCGCGGTAAGAAATACTCTCGCTGAAGTGTCTAGCTACAATTTCAGCCCTTCTCCTAACAGTCCTAGCATTCAAAAAAAAGAGCACAGAACCAACATCCAGGGACGTTGTGGTCTGGGCCTAGGCAGGTGACACAGGATATGACGGTCTCTGTATGGGATCTGTTTTCCACAACAAAGACAATTATTAACTTTCTCCGACATCGGTTAAACACAAGAAAAGGTTCCCAAACAGGGTACTTAGCTTTAGACAGTTACTCCCTAACTCTGGCAACAGCCAACCGATGCACTTACGAACCATTTCTGTTTCGGGCTCCATGGCAAGAAAGACTGATGTAATGGTTCTGGCTGCCTCATTTTATAACCCTGATGACCCGACATCAGATTCAGACACCAGACAGCATACGCAAGAGGGAAACCCTTTACTCTGGTATTCGAGCTGGCCAAGGGCTACCCAATCAGGGATAACCCACAAGTGATGACTGCAACAGTGAAACATGAAGAACATCCTCCACTTGTTGCAGTAAACCTTTCTGGTGGAAGGTTTCTGGGAGGCTAGAATACACTTGATGGGAGATGCCAGTCTGGACTGCTTTAGAATCACTGGAACTGGAAAAAACATGTGGTTAGACGAAGGGTTCAAAGGTTTGGGAGAGGAAGCCCCGATGGATGGGAAATTAGATCCGGTTAATTACCCAGTACCTAGGGCAGACATGTCAGATGAGACCTGATAAAGGGGAACCACAGTTGATGGGGCCAGAAAGGGACAATGAGAATAAGGAATGTCCTCAGGCATTGCTCTTTCTGCAGAAAGTTGGAGATTAGACGAACAGGAAGATAGGCGTACAGGAGACCTGGAGGCCATTCGTGGACTAAGCATCCCTCTGCGACTCCCCGGGGGGGGGGGGTCAGGGTGAAGTACCTGCTGCATTTGTGGTTGGCCGGGGAGGCAAAGGGGTCACAGCAAGGTTGATCTCAACGGTCGAAAATCCACTTCACCACTGTGGGATTGAGAGACCACTAGTGAGGACTTGAGATGGATCTGCCTAGTTCGTCCAACACAAGAGTCCCCAAGTATAAGCATTGAAAGAAGGAACTGCCCTGAGGACATCGCCCATTCCCACACCCTCATGGCCTCTCTGCACAATGGGCAAGACAGTGTTCCTCCCGGTTTGCTGACATACCAGACCACAGCCATGTCTGTCTGAACAGCAATAGTTCCCCAAGGGAGGCAGTCCTGAAAGGTTTGTACTGATAGAAGTATTTTCATTTCTAGGACGTTCATGTGTAACTTGATCTCTACAGGGGACCACACGCCTTGGATATTCTTCTCCTGGAAATACCCCCCAACCCAACAGGGAAACATCCGTGGTCACTGTGGCCTTGGGCAGAGGGAGTGAAAAGGGCCTACCTAGAATGAGATCCTGAGACTGAAGCCACCAAAGGTGGTGTTGTCTGCACACTGGCATCAGATTTATTGTCAGAGACATGGGTAGAGACAGAGCCTACCACTGAACCGCTAAGGTCCACTGCAAACACCCACTGTGGTACCTTGCCAGGAGAATGAGATGAATGGCAGAGACCATGGATTCAAGGACTTGAAGTGAACAGGGGGACACAACAGGTTAACATCTGCGCGACCTGCTCCCAGATCAACTGAATCTTGTGTAGAGGTAATGCTGCAATCTCTGAAACGGAGGCCAACAGTACTCCTCTGAACTCCAACTGTTGTGTGGGGACCAGACTGGATTTTGAAAGGTTGACAGTGATCCCCAACTGACAGAAGAGGGGAAGATGATAATGGACTGCTTGTAGCAGTTGATGCCTTGAAGGTGCCGTGAGGAGCCAATCGTCAGGGTATGGAAAGACCTGAAACCCCTGCAGCCGCAGGTGAGCTACTATCACTGCCATAACATTTGGCAAACACTCAGGGGGCCATGGTGAGACTGAAGGGTAGGGCTCTGAACTGGTAATGATTGGCCTTTAGTCGGAAGCAGAGATGTCTCCTGGAATGCCCGTCTATCTTGATGTGACAGTAGGCATCTACTGAGGACATCCAATCGTCCTTAAGAGGCAGAATGGACTGAGCAATGACCATCAGGAACTTGGACTTAGACTGAAAGATTGAGCTTGCTGAGATCCAAAATAGGAAGCAGGTCCCAGTCTTTTCTGGCACTAAAAAATAAGTACCAGATCCACTTTGTTCTACAGGGACCTCTTGGCTGGCTCTTTTTTGAAGAGGTTGTTTAACTTTTTTGAAGGCCAACTCCCTCTGCCTAGGTGAAACTATACCTCTCATCTTCTTATAGCAAGAAATCTGGGCAAACACAAAAGTGGGACAAAGGCCCCAAAAAAGCGACAATTTTTAAACAAAGCTCTTAAAAACATAGAAAGTTGATAGAATAGCAGGTTATGCATTAGCACCTTCTGAAGGGTTTGAAGTCCAACTCAAACATCCATTATTTTCAGACTTCAGTCGGACTATTTGCCACTAATTTGTCAAACATTTTTATGAAAATACAGACCAAAAATAAGAGGCAAAAATCTGGACATTCTGCGAAAATCTGTACAGTTGCAAGGTATGTGTGAAACGTCAGGGAAGTAGCTCCTTATAGGACGGGGTTCCAAAAACGGAATGAAATAGCCCCTGGAAATGATGTCCAACACCCACTGATCTGAGATATTTGTCCAGGCTAGTGGGTGCAAGGAAAATGCTACCCCCGACTGCCTCCAGGGCAGAGCAGTTGGGCAATGCTTCAGGAGCACTGATAGGGCTGCTCAAAGAAGGGTTCCTTGGAGCCCTGATTTTGCGGACCCCACCCCACCTCTAGGGCAGTGTCTGCCGGTAAAACCTCTCCCCTGCCTCTGGAAGAGCAGTCATCAGGAATGTCCTGGAAGGGAAACTGACTTACGAAACCACATCGTCCTAGTTCCTCACTGGGTCTTAGAGAAGGACCTCTGAGGAGTAGGAAGCTTGATTCCAACTGCAGACAAAAAGTCTTCCCTTCCTGCGGGTTAAAGTGTCCTTCACATAAGATCCAAAAAGGATAAAACCATCAGAGGGACCAGTGGTAAAGGGCGTTTTGATAGGCTGCGTGAACCCTCATAAACGTAACCAAGCATAATGCCTCATAGCAAAGCCAATACCTGCTGCTCGAGAGGTAGCTTCCACACCATTGGAAATTAGCCTTAAAGATTTTGCAAGGGACTTTAAGAAGGAGACACCCCTTCTTAAAGTCCTCCAGCAATAACTCTGAAGTGGAAGGTTCTTGGACAAAATTCCTTTGGAGGTGGGTAAAGTGTGCCGAATAATTAACTGCCCCCAGTCCAAAGGTAGCCTGGAAGTACAAACACTTCCCCAGATGGTCTAATCCCTCAGGACTCCCTATTCGGGGGATTGACCGTGGAGCTCTGCTCTGCCAGTTCCTTCTTGGTGGCAGCGGCAGCCACGATGGCATTGACCGGGACTCCCTTGTTCCAGAAAGGACAGTCCGCAGGAGAGTGGAGGAATTTGTCTGCTCTCTGAGAATGGGCTCTACAGCGTCGAGCTCCTTCCAGAACCTATTGACAATCAAATCCATTAACTCATCAGGAGGGGAGGGCAGCCAAAAAGTAGATGGCCCCATACCAAAAGCCATCAAAAACACCCCTTCCAAGATGAGGGTTGGGGAGACCATCTGCCCTTCTGTTTTAAGATTTCAAGGATGTCCCCAAAGGAGACATCATCAGGCAAAGATGTGAGGGACCCATTTTCTTCATCAACGTCCATATCCTCCATGTGGGACTCCGAAGGGGAGTCTAAGTGCCTCCTCTTGCACTGTTACTATTTTCCACCTCTGTGGGGGACTCTGGGGAGAACTCAGAAGAAACATGGACTCTAGGCGGAGAAACCCCCCCGAAGACTCAAAACAGGAGGGCTGAACTTGGACAGGATGGGAGGCCTCACCAGCCAAAGTAGAGAGAGGCAGGTATGGACCCAGAGAGGTGGTAGATGAAACGTCTGCCTTGGAGAAGGTTCTCTCTACCATCTGGAAGGGAGAGGGACTGGAAGCGGTCCCACCCCCAATCTCAGAGAGGGAAGTCCCCAGAGAGGAAGAACAAGCCCGAGAACAACACCCCCAATGACACTGATCCAGAACTATTGAAGGCTGAGGTGCCAAGGGGAAGGGACCAGTCCAAAAAAAGAAGTGCGTGATCCCACCCCCACAGAGTCTGCGACAAACAACTCCTGCACGGGGCTCACTCTTATCTGATGGTTAAGGAACAGAGCAAGCCAAGCTCCCTGACCTGGGGCGGTGGGGGTCGTCGAGAAAAAGGGAATACTCTGTCCCTACATCTGACCACAGGTGCTAGTGTCCGGAGATTCCAAGGCCACCAGGGTTGGAAGAGGAGAATAACTGGGAGGGGCAAAACCCCCCTGGACAGATGGGCAGGGTAAGCCAGGACACCAAACTCTATTTGGGCCTTGAGGAAGCTCTTCATCATCCTATACATGTCGGAGGGTAACAAGACTCCCGGAAGACCTGGAGGAAGGAGGAAGAGGTGCGAGTAGACTTGGTAGGAGACCCTACCAACTTCCAGCAGTGTTCCAGGGTTCAGCTCAGATGCCTCTGAACTAACTGAGCTACCTGTCTGGGAGGTAGGAGTAGCTACCTCCTGCACAACTATCCGATGATCCTGTCAGATCAGACGAACTAGTCAGATCTGAATCTGGCCTGACCCCAGTCAGATCAGAGGGCCTCTGATCCAAAGAATCCCTGGCTCCAGAAGACGACTCCGTGGCTCCGGATCCAAAGACCTTGGATCTGGGGACCGAGGATCCAACAGACGCGGTTTCTTGGTTGCAGCCGAAGGCAAAGAAGGGGTCTTCCTCTTAGGATCAGCAGAGGAAGCCTTAGAGAGAGAAACAAAGGGTCCGCCCTGAGCAAGACCTTTCAAAAGGAGCTTACTGCAGCACTCAGTCAAGGCCCTGGGTTTAAATGCAGCACAAATGCTGCATTCCGCCTCCAGGTGCAAAGTGCCCAAACAATACAAGCACTCCTCGTGCGAATCAGAATTGGGCATCTTCTGACTGCCCAAGGAGCTCGTTTTACAGCCTGTGGGCTTATCAGCCATAAAGAAGACTAAACTAAATATACACATCACAAACTACAGAAGACAACTGCTAAAGCCCTAACAGCTAGCTAATGAAAAAAGGGCGCCAAAACTACCGCTAGCGACAAACTCTAAATAACTAAACTAAGGAAGGGAGGTACTACTAAAACTAAGAAAACTGTACAGAGAAAACCCACTAGACTATACTAAGCCAAAAAATTAGTCAAAACACTCCTATCTACAGTCAGAGCCGAGAAATTGCATCTGCACTGAATAATGGCAAACAATCTGGGGGTTAGAAGGCATCATGGGAGATGGAGGCACTAGAGCCTTAGATCAGTCTGTTATATGTTGCCGGCTCGGACCCAATATCAGATCCTAGACCCTATGGTGATGAATGATTACATGAATATCAGATTCATTTTTTTTTTTTTGTTAACCTCTACAATTCTTACACAAGACACTTTCCCAGAACAAAGAAATATTGCATTTCAGCTACTGCAGATTTGTATTAGCAAGACAGAAGCTAAAGGGCATGTAATGTACAACTGTATATCTATATACACAGACAGTATTACTTAAATAATGGCTAGAATACTGAGAGTTGGTTACAGCAAAAAACTGGATGGCTTGCTAGGCAGGAGACTGGAAGAGTTTTCAATGGTGAGGTGCACACTGGTCCTAGAGCTCAGAGTATCTGCACATCAAGATGATTTAGTACAGTATAATATAGGAGCTTGCTTAGGATGTTCCTTATTTCATTTTCTTTCTCTTCCCAGTCTCTCTCTGCTTCATGTGTTCTGCAGTTGAAATAACCCTTGAGACTTAAGGATCAGGTGGTGGACCATCAAGTATGCTGCAAGCTGCAAAGATGCACCCTCTAAAGCTGGATGCAACAGAAGGGATAGCTGCAAGGGGAACATCCAGCTGCAACAGTTCATAATACTTTTGTTTGGGGAAATAGGGATTTCATTTTGCTCCCACTGAAATAAATCTCTCATTCTGGCCAAGTCTCAGGAAAAAGTAGCTTTCTAGATGGAACTATGAAGAACAGATTATTAGAATCTTAGAATTTACTTAAAAAACACTCCTATTCCATGCTCCTCTGACTGGACTCAATGCCACATAGGAGGAAAACATTTAGTTTTCTAAAAAGAAACAAACATTCTTAAATTTGTTTCATTTTCCTGGGAGACTCCTCTGGAAAAAGATACACGCACCCTAGCCAGCTATGCAGCAAACCTTACCCAGACACTGACAAGAGTAGTTCTACCATGCCTGGAGCAGACAAATTTACTGATGCAGAGAATATGTCCAACACCTGGTCCTTGGCATCCTAAGGAGCTACACCAGAGGGACATGGAAACATTGACCTGTGGTCTAAGGAACCAAGTCCGATCATAGCAGAGTAACTCACTGGCAGCTGAGGCAGTGAGGGAGCCAGTCTGACAGCTGAGGACTTCCACAAAATTCTTTTTCTTGTGGACAAGAGAAGGACAAAAGTACAGTTGTCAGCAAACCTACCGTACAGATGATCAGTTCTTCAGTAGCCTTAGCTATAGGAACTACATCTCGTCAAAGATACAACACTGGTCCAGCTTCTGATGCATCAATGTGCCTTCCTCACGCTCAAACCATTAAGAAACTAAAAAACAGACAAGTTTGACAGCCAAGACCTTCAGAGCTTTCATGCCAACTCTGAGGGAGACTGAGCCCTGAGAGGACAAAGGAGTAAAAAAGAACCTGGCATAACTGAAAAAACAAAATGGAAGTGGAGGGAGTGAGTGGCTACTGCAGAAGTAATCACTCTAATATTATGGTAAGTTTATTTACACAACTGTACTACGTTTATCATAGTTAACATTACTGCAGATAAGGCTATAGTCAAGTGAGCCTGAACCTTTCCTGGAAGAGATTTACCAAGGTGTGAGTAGAAAACAGCAGGGGACAAATATCATGCAATAGTTTGTCTCCTATAAAGGCAGCTAAGAGTGAGCAACTGGTCTCTTAAGGAAACAGATGTTCAGCCTGCCTAAAGGATTTTGTTCTGCCAAGGTAGTACCGGAGCTGCCAAAGCACATCCAAGGTATGAAGTATCCCATCTCCCTTATTATTAGGTTAATAAACTTGAGAGTGAAATCTGAAATCACTTTCAGAATCAAAGAGGAGTTAGTGCATAACACAACTCTATCCCTGTGGAAAATCAGGGTATGGCTGTTCCATCAGGAGAGCTTGCAGCCCACAGACTCGCCTTGAAAAAAAATCTGAGCAATGAGAAAGTCTTCCAAGTAAAGGCCAATTTTTCAAGAACAAAAGGTTGAGATCTCGTGGACGAGGAATCTGCTTTCAAGGGGGTCTCACATGCAACACTCCTGTCAAAACTGACAAAGATGAGAGAGGGGATCAATGGGCCAACAAGTGGAGATGGATACAAAATTAATTTTGATAGAAGCATATGACAAACCATCTCCAAGTAGCTCACAAATATTTGAAAACAAAGGGGTCAAACCCTTTCTGAACCGCTTATTAGCGAAGCTCCACCTAAGAAACCTCTTCCACCTGTAATGTGATATTTTTCTAGTTGCAGGTTTTCTTACCTCCTTTACTACCTACGACACATTCTTATATAACAAGTACCTAAAAAGTAAGAAAATAGAATCATACAGGCTTGTCAAGCTGCAATCCCTCTAAGTTGGGTGTACCATTCGTCCCCGATGTTGTATGACCAGATCTAGCCCCACAAGAAGCGTGTGGTAATTGCCCTTTATCAGTTCTGTTAAAAGGGACAACCAACCCTGCCTAGGACAAAAAAGGGGATTACTACAGCCATCTAAAATAATTCTGAATCTTTAGTAGTACCTTGGGAATTACTGGAAAGGGTAGAAATGCATTAAAAAAAAAAAAAAACAACAAACATTCCCACACCACAAAGAAAGCATCTCGTCTTCCAGATACAGCTGCAGGGATGTCCAACAGAATTTTTTCAGGTTGTCTGTTTTGAAAGAAGGTGAACAGATCTACTGGATGTGTTCCCCACATCTAGATCAAGCCCTCAAAGGCCTCTACATGGAGATTCCCCAGAGTCTATCCAAACAACCTTACAACTTGTATTGTGCCTTCACCTGTGGCTGGCTACAAGCATTACTGCTTCTGTAAACACGGATACATAGGTTCATAGGTTCATACTAGGCTATCTGCCCGAGGGCATTTACAAACCTAGCCCATAGTTTTGTGGCTTACGCCACCCCTTTAGTATGGGGAACTATACCCATTATTTTGCTGTGCCTCTGTCGAGCAGTGACACTGAGGTAATCCCTGGGGTATATCTGCGATCTCCCATCCATTGGTCAAGATTTCTCTTGAACAAGGCCAGCGAGGTGCTCTGCCTCACGTATACCGGGATTTTATTCCACAGCATAGGGAGTCTTTGGGTGATGAATCTATCCCTCCAGCATGTCCTATTAATAGCCGTGTCGAGGTTTAAGTCTCCCGCCCTTGTGGCTCTGACGGATCTAGATTTTTTGAGGTGAAGCATATTCATCAAATCTGGGTTTGACATGGCCTTGTATGTTAGGCAAAGGTCACCTCTGAGCAAGCGGTAAGTGACTGAATAGAGCTGGAGTTCTTTCAGTCGGGCAGCATAGGACAGATGTTTGAGACCCTTTATCCTTTTGGTGAGGAACTTTTGTGGCCTCTCCAGCTGCTGCAAGTGTCGGGTCAGATACATTCCGAATGGGGCATTGTACTCAATCATTGGTCTGATGAGTGATGAGTATAGGGAGACTATGACCTCCCTTGATCTAGATGAGAATCCCTTCATGATATGGTGGGCAATGTAGAAGGTCTTCCTAACTACTTTAGCTACATGGGTGTCGAATGACAGACTATCAACCTGGGTCCCCAGGTCCCTGATAACTTCTTCTGTGCTCAGTGGATTGCCACCCATTTGGTAGCTAGAGGTAACCTTGTTTTTCCCGAAGGGTATGACTATGCATTTTTTGGCATTTAACTTTAGGCCATGGCTCTGGCACCAGTTATCCGTTTCTGAGAGACCCTTCTGAAGGATATCTGTGTCAGATGTGTTTTCTACTATGGCGCCCAGTTTGCAGTCATCTGCAAACTTTGTCAGCCATAACCCTCCTGTGTTTGCTTGTACTTGGAAAAGTAGATGCCAAACAAGAGTGGGCCCAGGACTGAGCCCTGTGGTACACCACTTGTGACAGGCTTTGAGTCTGACATGGCGCCAGCAACTCTGACCCTGTGGGTTCTGTCACTCAGCCAGTTTGCAACCCATCTTGTGATGTATGGGTTAACATTTAAGCTGATGAGTTTTTCAATGATACCCGAGTGGGGTATTGTATCGAAGGCCTTCGCCAGATCGAGGTAGGCTGTATGGACTGCCTTTCCTCATCAATGGCTTTGGTGACTGTTTCAAAAAGTCAACCAAGTTTAGAAGGCATGATCTGCCTTTGACAAAGCCAAACTGGGATGGATCCAAAGTCTGCAAATTCCCTATGTCTTTATTTATGAGGTCCATTATGATCCTCTCCATGGCTTTGCAGATGAGGCTTGTCAAGCTAATGGGCGGTAATTTCCAGGGTCGGTGGAGGCACCGCCTTTGTGAAGTGGGACCACAGTTGCAGTGCGCCACTCCTGGAGTGCGTATCCAGAGGTAAGACTATGTTTAAACAGCTGTCGAAGCTCTGGGTTTAATACATGGATGAGTCCGTGAAGCACACAAGCCGGGACACGATCAGCTCCCTTGGATGCTGTGTTTTTGCTTTGGAGAGAGCAGTTCTCACTTGGGCGTTGGAGATGTTTGGGGGCTGCAATCGCCGGTATAGATATCTCTCCTTTTGGGGGGGGAGAAGTTTGCACTGAACCGGTCAGCCAGTATGTTGGCAATGTCTGTAGGATCAGTAATCTTCACATCATTTTGAACTAGTTCTGAGCATATCTGGGAGTTTCCTCCCAGGTTTCTAACATAGCTAAAGAAGGCCTTATGATTGTCTTTTGAGTCTTTAGCTATTTTTCTCTCAAAATTTGCTTTGGATGATTTTATGAGAGCTCTTAGTTTTTTACTTATAGTGATCAAGGGTGTCTTACCTTTTAAGGATTTTGCTCTATCTTGTAGTAGCTTCCTCCTTTTGTTGTAGAGTTTGTCTATGGCTGGGGTCCACCAGACTGGACGCTTGCCTTTGGTACAAAGAGTCTTTGTTTTGCTTGGGATTGCCTTATCCATGCAGTCCTGCAGGTGCTGGTAGAAGGCATTTGTAAGTGATTCAGCGGCTTGAGTACTGTTTTCTGGCGGCTCGGGGGCCTTAAAGGAGACCACACTAGTCTTTAGAAGTGTGAAGTCGGCTTTCGAGAAGTTCTTTACTGTGGTCTTTTTTATTTCAGGTGGGGGTGGGATGAGGACCTCCAGCGAGATTAGTTTGTGATCTGATCTCACCAGTGAGGGGTATACTTCCGGTGTTGAACATTGTGCTCCCATGTTCGTGATGATGAGATCAAGTATGTTTTCTCCTCTTGTGGGGATGGTGACTAGTTGTTCCATAGCATTTGAGTTTATGAATTCCAGGAACTTTTGGGCTAGGGTGTTTGGGCTTGAGTAGTGTTCCCAGTCTATATTAGGGTAATTGAAGTCACCTAGTATGATGGTGTTTGGTGATACACTTATCCCCTCTAGTGTTTTCAGGAAGGCCATGTGAGGTTCCCGAGTTTGTGAGGGTGGCCTGTAACATGCTACAATTTGCAGAGCAGTCTTGCCTATGGTTAATTGCACCTGGATGGTCTCCGATGCATCGTGCGTTGCCACCAGTCGAGGTGTGGGTATCCTTGATGAATATGGATACCCCCCCTCCTTTCTTGGTATTGTCCGGATTTTGGGGCCGGAACGCATGATAAGAGGTAAAACCTGATAGTGCTGGGGTGCTCTCAGGAGCCTTGAACCAGGTTTCTGTCACTGCACAGACATCGATGTTCTCCATACTGAGAAGGGCCTCGAGTGCGTGCATTTTGAGATTTAGACTTCTGGCATTGAGCAGCATTACCCTTAGTTTTTTTCTTTTTGTGTTCTAGGGTGGTAGGTTTAGAATTTGAGCCTTGCCTAAAAGGCACTATGGGGGTGGCAAGAGCCTTTGCCAATATCCGGAATCCCAGGGTGACAGGTGCAAGCCGTCCCTTGAAGCAGCGTGGCTTGTCCAGCATGTCATCCCAGGCAGACAGACATTGGATCCCCTTTGAATGACACCAGAGTTTAAGCCAATTGTTAAAGCTGATCATCTTATCTCTGTATTGTGGCATCATTCTTGGTGAAGGTAGGATACTGCTCAAGGTCAGGGTCATACCTGCCTGGGCTACATAATCAGAGAGCTCCTCAATGTCTCTTTTCATGTAGTCCAAGGAGGTGCGTCTCAGGTCGTTTACACCAGCGTGGACAATGACTGAGTCGTATTTGTACCTGCTGTTGAGAGACCTGAGTGCTTGCGTTATGTGGCGGATTCTAGCGCCCGACAGGCAGCTTACTGTGACCTTCTCCTTACTCAGTCTGGTGAGCGGGACGTCAGTGTGTCTGACTATGGAGTCACCAATGACTAGTGTGTCTGGCATTGTGTTTGGCCTTAAGGGCTGTGACTGACACTCTGACTGTGAGGTCTATGTGTTGCAGGTGTTGTGTTCTGAGGTGGTGGTTGTTTGGGTGTCTGCTTTGGTGGCCTCTGCTGTTTTGGTAGATTTTTGATCAGAGCCGAGTATGTCTTTGTGTGTTTATGTGTATGATTTGAGGTTGTGATGGTACTATGTGAGACTGGGTCTATAGTGTGTGTGGTAACCTTCTCCTCCTGACTGGTCTTGCCAGTCCTATGTTGAGAGAGCTCAGCCTCCAGTTTGGCCATATAGTTGCATCTCTCACATGTATTTGTGTTTTGTGGGAGGAGGAGAGGGTTGTCTGTGTACATGAGGCAATTGTAACATTGCCTCAATATTCCCAGGTTCACCAGCTGAGCAGGAGAGGACACTAGCAACTGATCCATCGACATGCTAGAAGGACTAGACAAAAAAACTTTAAAAGAGATTCCGGGGGACGTGGGTGACCGAGAAATGGGGGTTTGCCTTTTTGGGGTGCTATCTATAAGAGTGCCGTATCAAGGTAATAAGTACTGTAGGAGCAAGTGCTAGGTTTAACAGATAGAGAAAAGTCTACTTGGAGTCAAGTAGAGATGATCTTTTAGGTATTAGAGAAAGTGCTAGTAACAGGGATGCTTAAAGGTAAGATTGAAAAGAATGCACTCTGCAGTGTGCACTAGAGAAGTTAGATATGAAAGTAGGTAACTTGAGTTTTACCTGTTTAAAAGTTAAGGTTTAGTGGAGAGTTACTATTTTTAAAACAGCAAGATGGACTGAAAGGGGTGGTTACTTTTGTATTTTGGTACTATGAAATACTGTAGGATGGCCAATAAATTTAAATAATTGAAGGGGTGGGATTTCAAAAGTGATGGTTTTGTGATTACTCACATAAGCCAGTGAAAGTAGAGAGAAATGAGATATATGGTCAGATTAACATAAGAGGCGGGCAACTAGAAAGACAGTGGTATTTAACAAGACAACTTAAATGGGTGGGAGGGAGGGAAAAATTCTGCCTGACTCAGAACAGAGAGAGCTGTGGTCTCTTTTGAAGTTTTAATATGCTGTTAAAACAGAATGCAAGCAAAACACAAGGTAAAGAAAACAAACTACAGTATTCAAAATATAGAAAGGCAATACAGAAATACAAAAAATAACAGCAAACAAATATACAAAGCTTAGTTTCTTAACCTTGAATTATCTTCAGTTTCCTCTCAAACAAAAAGTTACATATTCAACTGCTCTTACTGTTAGTCTCTTCCTACTTTACTCCTTTTATTTTGTTTTTACTTAGTTTCTTATATAGTGCTGAATTGCATTTATTCTGCTGCATTTATTACTGCTTGTTAGTAGCCTGATTATATCTAAGGATCTTGGTTTTGGTTAAAGGACTTGGACTTCAGCCCATTTATTTTACATTAAGAAGGTTTGTGGTCTGCACTATTGTGCGAGAAGAGGATAGCCTCTGTCCTTCTGAGCTGGGAATTGCTAGGTGACGGCCTATTGTGCTCGCTGCTCTAAGTGCCTGTTCCATTTTAAGCACTTGGGTTTCCAAGCCAGTTATTTTACATTAGAGGGACTTGTGGTCTAGACTCTTGTGGCAAGAGAGCATAGCCTACACCATTCTAAGCTGGGAATTACTGGCTCAATGTCTCTGTTCTGTAAGTGTCTTGGTTCTGGTTTTAACACTTGGGCTCCAAACTAGTTACTTTACCTTGGGAGGGTTGTGGTCTGGACTCTTGTGGTGGGACAGTGCGGCCTACACCCATCTATGCTGGGAATTGCTACATTACTTAAACTGCCTTCTGCTGGTATGACTGTGATTTTATGCACGTTCTATGTAGTTTCTAGTACTACTGCATTTTATTACAGAGGCTAGATTCAGACACTCTGAACCTAGACCTTTTGGTATCACTTGAGCACCAAAACCAACTCTTCACCGAGATACTGAAATACCTGAGGCATCCACTGCTTCCAACTAGAAATGCCTGTTTTTGCTCCAATATTACACTTATAACTTGTATTTGCATTCCACTATCTGTTTGAATTGTCTGAACTATTTTTGTCACATTGTACTAGTTCAGCTATAGCACTGACCAGTTCAAGTTTGCTATCTCTGGGTCTGTTTTGTAACTTATGAGCAACAACTTCAAGCCACCTTTGTATGTGAAAGCCCTTCGGCACCATTGTGTGAGGAGAGTGCTGCTTGGTCTCATCTAACGAAGGGTGACTGGACTAGAGCTCAGAGAGAGCATTCATATTGGCTAATTTTCTTGTTTTATTTAAGTCTCGTATTTGCAGTTTACATGTAGCGCTCCATCGTGCATTGCCTTGTAGTGGTGGTTACAGATGCAAACATTTTATGTCAGCATTTTGTTCGTGGTCCTCCAGAGGTTTCTCATGGCCCTGCTCTACTGCAAATGAAACACCAAGACTAGCCTCAGCGGTGCCAACACACCTCTCACCTACCCACTAGCCACCAAGTATGACCTATCACAATGGACGGACAATTTCCCAGTGTTTCCCCAGCAGACTTGGTTGACAAGGGCAACCTGAAGCAGTGTAGCAACTGTCATGTTCACAGACAACCTTCTACTCCTAGTACACACAAACACAATGTGTGAGAGATGCAACTATATTAAGAACCTTGAATCCATGCTGACTCACAAAGTCAATACATGACAATGAGCAGGTTGCCAGCACACGCACCTCACCTCCTACTCCACCCAAACCCACATCACAAATACCTACATATACGGAGGTTCTCACTAGAAACATAACACTGGAGACCTCCCAAACACAAGCACGCTACACAAATTACTTTCGCAGCAGAACATACAATAGCTCATGAACCAGTCTCACACCGGTCAAACCCTCAAGGCAACACACAAAATCAAACACATTAGTACACCGGTCAAACCCTCAAGGCAAAACACAAAATCAAACACATTAGTCATAAGTGATTCCACGGTGAGACACACTGATGTCCCTCTCACCAGGCTGGATAAGGAAAAGGTCACCATCAGCTGTTAGGCATCCGGATATGCCACATCACACATGCACTCAAGTCTCTCAACAACAGGTACTGTTAACTCTGTCATAGTCCATGATGGTGTGAACGACTTGAGATGTACTTCTCGGGACTATACGGAGAGAGACATGACTGAGATCTCGGACTGTGTGTTTCAGGCAATTATGTCCCTGGCCTTAAGCGGCATTTTATCTTCATCTAGGATGATGCCGGGATACAATAAAGTACAGTTTTGTACCTACCACAAATGTAGATGTTAGAGTGTTCACTCTGCTGCAGTCATCACTGTTGGGTTATCCTGCAGTCAGGCGGTCCCGCAGTCGGCCCGAGTTCCAAAGTCTTGGTCCAGCGTCAGTTGCTGTCGCTTCTTCCCTGACGTCAGTGCGCCAGGGGTAGACAAGATGCATCAGACGCCATTTTCTTCAGTTTTTCTTGCCCCAGATGTCAGGTGCCCCCAATAGGTAGGCAATACATATTTCTATATAAAAATATACATATAAAAAATAAAACAAAACCTTCAGTCACAAGCAAATACACCACAGAGGTTGTATAGGATAGAAAGGAATAGATTAGTTCAGCTAGTTCAGAGGGGATGGAGGGAGGGTAATCTGGAATGCAGCAGTGTGAACACTCGAACATCTACATTTATGGTAGGTACAAAACTGTACTATGGTTGTGTTACACTGCTGCAGTCATCACTGTTGGGTTGAATCCCAAAGCTAAGGATGGGTGGTGGAACTAAACAGGGTTTGGAGAGGCTAGTAGGCCCTGCAGAACTGCAGTGGCAAAGCCAGCTCTGGTTTTAGAGTACAGAGGTAAGTGATAGTGCTTGGTGAAGGTGTGCACTGAACTCCAAGTGGCAGCCTCCAAAATATCCTTGGTT
Source organism: Protopterus annectens (assembly GCF_019279795.1). Classification (NCBI taxonomy): domain Eukaryota; kingdom Metazoa; phylum Chordata; order Ceratodontiformes; family Protopteridae; genus Protopterus; species Protopterus annectens. Next base: position 704,241,423 of record NC_056741.1, read on the forward strand.
GGTACCCCTCTGAGGAAGGCTGTTGATGTTGCTGTAGCCCTGGTGGAATGGGGCCTGATGTTACCAGGCACAGATTTCCCATGGTGTGTGTAGCAGAAACGGATACAATGTCCTACCCATTTTGAAATGGTCTGTTTTGAGATGGCTTTTCCTTGAGATCCTGCAGCATAGGATACAAAGAGCTGGTCAGATTTTCTGAAAGCCTTAGTTTTATCCAAGTAGTAACGTAATTAATTGCCTGTGAATGTCCAAAGAGTGTAGGAGCCTTTCCCCTTTGTTCTGGGGGTTTGGATAAAAGGTGGGCAATGAATGGTTTGGTTTAGGGCCACATTGGATACCACCTATGGCATAAAGGAAGGGTTAGTTCGTAAAGAGACTCTGTCTTGATGAAATATGATGAAAGGCTCCACTGCCATTAGGGCCTGTAGTTCTGAGACTCTTCATGCTGAAGTTATTGCTAGCAGCAGGGCAGTTTTCCATGATATGAACTGTAGATCAGCAGTGAAAGCTGGTTCAAAGGGCGGAAGGGTTAGCTTTTCCAGAACAAAGTTGAGATCCCAAGTTGGTGTTGGTGCTCTCTGGGGCGGTCTTATGTTCTTAGCCCCTCTGAGGAACTGTCTTAGTAATGGATGTGAAAATATAGGAGGATCCGTGTTGTATTGAGCTGAAATAGCGGAGGCGTGGATCTTAATAGATGAGAAGGAAAGTCCTTTGTGCAACATCTCAGTTAAATATTGAAGAATCTGAAGAATATTTAGGACAAGGGGATTTTGGCCTTTAGCCTGGTTCCAGGCACAGAATCTTTTCCATTTGTCTGAATAGACTTTCCTGGTGCTAGGCCTTCTGCCCTCCAGAATGACTTCCATCACAGCTTTAGAGAGAAGTGTTGACTGGTTATTTAGGCAATTTGCCATGCAGCCAGATTTAAAGTCTTGAGCTGGCTGTGTAGAATCAGATTGTTTTGCTGAGTGAGCAGGTGAGGAATTGTAGTCAAAATCCATGGTGGGCCTTGAGCCATGTTCCTTAGTACTGGATACCAGTGTTAGCATGGCCAGTCTGGAGCAATGAGTACCATTTGTGGCCTCTCTAATCTGGCTTTCAGCAGCACCTTTGCCAGAAGAGGCAATGGAGGAAAGGCATACACTGTCAAGGTTTTCCAACTGAATGAGAGGGCGTCCACTTTCCAAGCTAGTGTGTGGTATGTCCTTGTGCAGAATTTCCGTAGTTGGTAATTTTGGGGGGGGGGGGCAAACAGATGTCTGGGCTCCCCCATTTTTGAGTTATAATTGCGAATACTTGTGGATCTAGTTTCCACTCGTGAGGATCTGTGATGTTTCTGCTTAGATAGTCTGCCAGTGTGTTTTTCTTTCCTGGCAGGAATTGTGCTTGTAGTTGAACTTGGTAGGTCAGTGCTGTGTTCCACAAGGTCATTGCTGGTCTGCATAGGGGGTAGGAGTGTGTGCCCCCTTGCTTGTTTATGTACCACATCACTGTGGTGTTGTCAGTCTTTATTAGGAGTTGTCCTGGATGTAGGAGGTCCTTGAAAGCTGTTAGGGCATTTTGTACAGCTAGCATCTCTTTTTGATTGATATGTAGATGCCTTTGGTTTGCAGGCCATTTGCCCTGAATACACTGTCCTGCCATGTGTGCTCCCCAGGCATAATCCGATGCATCTGTTATAGTCTGCCTGGCTGTGGGTAAGGTGAAAGGCTGACCCTTGTTGAGGTGACATGCCTGAGCCCACCATAGAAACTCCTGTTGAAGGCAGGGAATGAGTGGAATTATTGTTTCCAAGCTGTGGCTGTGTTGAGACCATACGCTTTTCAGATACCATTGTAATTTCCTCATATGCAGTTTTGCAAATGGTATTAGTAGTATGCAAGATGCCATGAATCCCAAGGCCTGCAGAAATTTTCTTGCAGGCAGTTGGGTCTTTGTTGCCATCATTTTGAAGTATTGAGTCAGATGTCTTTGCTTGTTTGGCGTGAGGCAAGCCATCTGGGCCTTTGTGCTTAAGCTGGCACCCAGGAATTTTGTGTCTTGTGAGGGCACTAGTTTTGACTTCTTTTCGTTTACTCTAGGCAACTTAGAAGGTTTTTGACAAACGCCAGATGCTTTAATAGAATGTCCTTGCTTTCTGCTTGAATAAGGCAGTCGTCCAGGTATGGATATATTTGAATCCCTCTGTCTGCAGTATGCAATTACTGGTGCCAGGCATTTTGTGAAGACCCTGGGTGCAGTAGATAAGCCAAAGGGCAGTGCAGAGAATTGGTAATGTGTTGAACCTGCAATAAATCGGAGGTACCTTCTGCAATTTTGTCTGATAGGGACATGCAGGTATGCCTCCTTGAGGTCCAACGCTACTAGCCAAGCCTTCTTACCCAGCATGGGAAGAAGTTGCTGTAGTGTTAGCATCTTGAATTTGGGTACTTCCAGGTATGCGTTTAGAATCGAGAGGTCCAGAATGGGTCTCCAGGCTTTGTCCTTTCGGGGAACCAGAAACAGTATGAGTAAAATCCTTGTCCTTGCTCCTGTGCAGGAACCTGTTGAATGGCTCTCATGTCCATGAGAGCTGAAATTTGCTTTTGAGCCTCTGTCCATTGATTTGGTGGCAGGTTTGGCATTCCTTTTATCCTTGGTGAAGTGTGAAAGTGGAATCTGTAGCCATGAGATACAATATTTAGGACCCATTTGTCTTTTGAGATGATGTGCCAGTCGTCTGCAAAAAGAGCTAGTTTTCCCCCCAAGGGAGCTGCCAAGAGGGCTTTGCTTGGCAGTCTGAGGGGTAAGTCATTGTGTTTGTCTTCTGGTAGTTTGAGACCTGTCTTCTCCTCCTTTTTGGGTTGTGACACTCCATTGTCGAGGCTGGTAAGAGCCTTGTGGCTGGCCTCTGCCTATTGGGCGTCTGTATCTGCCCCGCTGTGGTCTGGCAGAAGCTGGAAAGGACCAGTTTTTGGTTGGCCAATTTCTGCTGAAACGAGGAGGTTGAACCTGTAAAAAATCCTTGACCGTCTGCATAGATTTTGCCTTATCCTCCATTTTCTTTAAAACTTCTTCTGCTTTTACACCAAATAAAACATCCTACTGTAAGGGTGCATCCAATAACTTTGCTTTAACATGATCAGGCAAAGTTTGTTCTTTTAACCAAGCATGCCTTCATATGACAGACCCTGTCACTGCTGCTCTACAAGAAGCTTCCAATGAATCAAATCCACATTGCAAAGTATGTTTTCCCACTTGTTCAGCTGAATGTAACAAATCTTGCATTTCCTTGTAATCTGGTTGGTCTGTATGTGCGAGCATTTTTTGCTTTAATTGAGACAGCAGAAATTGTTGATATTTCAGCATGTGAAACTGACAATTTAAGGCCCTCATAGCTAGAGTAGCTGAGGTATAAACTTTCTTTCCCCGTCTGTCTAGTGCTCTAGAATCCCTTTCAGTGGGCACTGGATTTTTAGCAGTAGAGGCTTTAACCCCTTTGGGACCCTGGGAAATGGTTTCTGGGTCAGCAACAGGGCTTTTATACAGGAATTTGTGCAAGTCAGGGACTCTGTAGTATCTGTCTGGTTTGGCTGGTGCAGGAGGTAGTGAATCTGGGTTAAGGCTAGATTCTGAATAAACATCATCATCCACAATGTCTAACACAGGTGGAATTGAAAGTGGTCTGTGCTGGGGTAGTAAAAGGAACTCTCGGAGCCTTTTCTTAGAATCAGAATAATCCTGGCCTTCCCAGTGGAAATGTTCCCTCATAGTATGTAAGGTTTCCCCAAAAGAGAAGTCTTCTGGGGGAGATGCAGAAGGGATAGACTCTTCAGCATCAGAATCTTCATAAGGGGGAAATGAATATTCCTATTCCTCAGAAGAGTCTGAGGAAAATGAAACCTGGTCAGAGGAAGCGTAGTCCTCCTCCTGCCTTGGCCTTTTATCAGGAGGGGGATGGGAACTCCTAATTAGGGTAATTAAGTCTTCAGCCATCTTAAGCATCTGTTTCCCAGGCATGGGGCCTTGGGCTGGAGACTGCTGTGCAGTCTTCTTTGTTTTTAAAAGGAGTTTTAAGTTTTGCATAGGATTTAATAGTGAGTGTAGTCAGTCTGAAGACACCTTCAGCAACTGAAGGCGTTTCAACTGCACCAGAATCTCCTTCAGGAATGGAGTCGGAAGGGCCTAAAGATAAAGGTTGTGGAGGCCTAGTAACCTCCGCTTGTGAATCGGATGTCGCCTGGGGTTCCAAATCAGCGGTAGTCAGGGGCTGCGTAGGTGCCTCACTGAAAATCGGCGACTGGCCTAGCAGAGGCCTCAATCATCCGGTTTGGATTTCAGCTGTCTGTCCTTATCTTTGCATTTTTTATGCATTCCGGTCGTCGGTTGCTCCGACGGCATGGTACAATTAAATTTCCTACCAAAACAATGTCGGGCGAAATCAAACCGATGTTTAATAGTTAGTTTATTAAACCTAGCACAAAAACCGACAACCTGTGACGTCGTGGTCTGGGCCAAGGCAAGGAATACAATAAGAATGAAAGTCCTTATGAGATATTTGCTTCCCACAAGAAATGCAGTTAACTTTTTCTGACATTGGACTCTGGCAAGAAAAGGTTCCCCAACGGGGTACTTAGCTTTATGAAGACTTCAGTCTGAAATTCGATTTGAAAATCTCAGGAGTCGGCCGACCGGCATTTGCGAACTGCTTCTGCTTCGGGCACCGCGCGGCAAGAAAGACTAAAGAAAATGGTGTCGGATGCATCTTGTATACCCCTGGCGCACTGACGTCAGGGAAGAAACGACAGCAACCGATGCCGGACCAAGACTTTGGAACTTGGGCCAACTGCGGGACCGCCTGACGGCAAGATAACCCAACAGTGATGACTGCAGCAGTGTAACACAATGAACATCAGAAAATGACTGACTTCAATAATTAGCATAGCTTCAGGTATCATCCTAAGGGGATCCACCATGTCGGCCTGGGAGAACATGATCGACGCACCTCCATGCTTTGCCAGAGATAAACTTAATCCATCACCCTTGGGATGAAAACTAAAGGAGGCAGTCTATAAATATCCATTAAAGAGAAACACGCCTCCAGATTGGTTACACAGTGCGACTCCCTGGAGACACTTCAGGTGCAATTAACTGTTGGCAGGACACCTATTCAAGGGATTGCCAGCTACAGGACCACCTCCATCAATCAGGACACCCACTCTGCCTATCTGGATCTAAAGTCTATCAAGGTGCATCTAAACACCATGGTTTTTGGCAACTAACTACTCATCCATTGACTGGGTAGATTATTCGTGCTCAAACTCACTTGCCCAAAGGTTCTTTGCCTTCATTAACTCCATTGCCCTGGGCCAGCTGGATGACACCTCCACAAAGGATACAAACACCCTGGATCCTGGTGCTCACCAATATGTAGCACCCCTCCCCCAGTGATGGTCCTCCCTGGTGAGATCTAACCACAAACTGGTCTCATTCAAAGTAACTATCACACCTAACCCTGTCCCAGCAGCAACTAAACTAAAAAAAAATTCTCCATAGCAGATTACAACCTCATACAGGATGGTATAAATAGCTTCACTGCATCTCCTCCCTCAGATGGAACTGGCAATTATGCTGAGCTCTACACCAAAGCTTTATACAAACACCTGTATAACTGCATTGACATGGCTATACTTGACAGGACCAAAACAATCTCCAAGGAAGGGCAAACCTGCCTGGTGGACAACCGCCATTAACAGGCTTTACAGTAAGAGGAAGAAATTGCTGTCCAAGTCTAATTGGAAGCGAGCCCTCCTAAACTGGAAACACTCCTTCCTCAGCTTAAAACAAGCAAATAAGACTTCTTGTGAAGTTCTCCAAAGCAAACTACGAGTCCAACTTAGCTTTCCCAACAAAGGCAATCTACAGTTACATCTGTAACCCAAAAGGAAAGGCCCAGATTTGTGCAGAACTGATAGTTAATGACACCACATATCCTGAGCCTGTGGACATAGCTAACCTGTTGTCTGACAGGTTCTGTGAAAACTTCACTCCCCTAACCTGTTGTCTGACAGGTTCTGTGAAAACTTCACTCCCCTGTGCCCCGCTACATGTACCCCATGACATTCCCACCACCTGGCCCTTACCTTGCATCTCTAAAGCAGGTCATAAATGCCCTTTCTAAAGCCAAAATGCAGCATCAATGGGACCAGATAACACCCCAGGCTGCACCCAACATGAAATGGCAACACCACTGGGTACTCTTTTCAAATCAGTCTAAAGCATTGGCTTTGTACCAGCAGAATGGAAAACAGCCACAGTTACTCCCTTGCACAAAAGGTGGTACTTCCACTGACCCTTGGAACTACAGACATAGGCCTGACTAGCCTTATCTGCAAAGCCATGGGGCAAATCATCATGGACCTTAAAGATGTAATCTCCAAACACTTGACTATTCAATTTGGATTTGTCAAAGGGAGATCATCCCTGTTAAACTGGTGGACTCAGAGACTGTCACCAAGGCCCTGGACGAGGGAAAATCTGTGTATACAGCCTACCTGGACTTAGCCAAGGCATTTGACATCTCCCACTCAAGCATCATTGACAAACACACCCCAACAGGCATCAGCCCTTACACAGTTAGATGGGTCGCTAACTGGCTCACTGGTAGAACTCAGTCAAAATAGGGGAATCCACCTCTAACAGCAAGCCTCTAACCAGTGGTGTTCCACAGGATCAGTCCTGGGACCTCTACTGTTTGGAATCTATTTCTCAGAAGTACAAGCAAAAACTGAAGGTTTGTAGCGGACAAAGCTTGCTGATGACTGCAAACTGGAAGCAGTCACAGAATCTCCAAACGATGTCGACATACAAGAGGGTCTTACACAAACAAATGATTGGTGCCAAAGTCATAGCCTTAAACTCAATGTAAAAAAAATGTACTACCATTCCTTTCAGTAAATACGATGTTCCTGCTAACACATCAACAGCAACATCTTAAATACGTACTCAGAGGTGAGACACCTGGGCACACAGGTTGACACAATCCTTCCTTTGACCACCATGTCTCCACAGTGGTAGGAAAGGCATTCTATATTACTCAGCTCATAAGGAAGGGCATGGCCTCCAGAAAAAAATAAATAAATAAGTTATAACCTCCCTGTACTCTTCTCTCATCAGGCCAATAACAGAGTACAATGCCCCTTTTGGCATGTACCTTTCTAAGCACCTGCAGCAATTGTAGAAACCACAAAGGTCCCTCAAAGAAAATTCAAGATCTTCATCTCTGTCCTATGGGAATACTCTGAAATCACTATCACTTTATTCGGTTTCATACAGACTACTCAGAGGTGGTGATCGGTCTTGCATACAAGGCAATCTCGGACTCTGTTATTGGAAATGCTTCATATCCGAAAGTCAAATGGTACACTGGTTACTTGCTCTAAAGACCTTAATCTGGTATGACACATTAATAAAACCTACTTGGAGGGGCAGATTTGTCTCCCAGAGGTTACCACATCTTTGGAACATACTTCCACTTCATGTCAAACAGAGCACCTCACTGGCCCTCTTCAAAACACAACCTGGACAATTGGATGGGTGACCGTAAATTCACCCTGGGAGTTCCACCTATGTCCCTCATGGACAGGGGCAATAGGTGCTTATCATGGAAATAAGTGTAAGAATTTGCCTAAGCTTGTAAGGGCCATTAGCCTAGTAAATTCCCCTAATCCTATTGGACACAGTCGTCACTTTCCTTTACTTATTACTATCCATATGCCATCTAGAATAACTGCCGAGTCTGGTTAAGGGGTACTGCAATGACTGTACTACAAATGTTACTACTCCCCCATCCTAGCATATAAAACATTCCATCACTAAAAGACTTCAGGCTTTTCCCGGTTAGGGGTCACCACAGCGGAACTCTGGTCAGCTCATGATTGGCAGTAGATTTTTACGGTGCCGAGATGCCAGCCCGACGCCCAACCTTCAAAGAAGGCACACCCATTCACGTTCGCACCTACCTGCATGTCTATCACTCGACAGCGGGGAGGACATACAGACTCCACACAGGAGGCACTCCAGCAGAGAACTGAATGGGAGAACCTCTTGCTGCGAGGCAACAATGCTAACCGCTACACCACCACGGCTATTAGACACAACATTCCATCACTAAAGTGACATAACATTCCATCACTATCCAATCTAAACTATAAATACTCCAACAGCACCACCATTATAGAAAACTTTCCTACCACAAATCCCCCAATGTTGTAATCTCACAAGCACACCTACCCAAAACAGTAACACCCAACCACATCATAAAAGGTAAGTGGCAACATTCACCCAAATCCTGGCCTGGACTCATCCCACTCCCACAGTAGGCAATGCTCCTCAAAATCAGTAGTATTCCTGCCCATATTAACCCCTCAGTCAGACCAGTCTCTCCATTTGCATCATATCAACAAACTGCCCGCTGCCAAAAAAAAAAAAAAAAAAAAAATTAAAAAAAAGATTCAGACTTTCTGGAAAGGAAACTTGGACTGTCCTTTGTTTTGGGGAGTTACAAATTCTTGGAACGCCCATGTCATTTCTGCTTAAACCTCTGTTTACCTGCATTTTGTTATAAAAAGATCCCCGAACTGAATGCATGGATAACTACACAGTTTCCAGATATCCTAATAAAACCACTGAATTGTGATTGTAACATGATAAACACTGCAGAAATGCTATCGCCTGGGTACATTATAATGAGACAAGACAGGATCAGAAAAAAAGCTAGGAGTGGCAATGCTAAACAAGCATAGCACTTACATTAATCTACTCCTATAACTATTTTAATTTTTTCCAATTCTACCACAACCAACCAAAATAACCACAAACAGCAATCACGTGAATTTACCTAACCTGGGTAATGCTACCATAATTTGAAGACATCCTATGTTGGATATCTGCCAAAATCCCACACAAAAGCATATTGGGGAACACAAAAATTGTCTGACAAACTCCAACAGTCCCGCTAATACCGTAGTATAGCTGTGTAAGCAAACTTATTACAACAGTAGATGTCAGAGGCAATCTCTGCTTAACATACAAGGTCATGTCAAACCCAGAGTTGTTGGACATGCTACACTTAAAGAAATCCCAATCCCTCAGAGCCACACGCTCCAGGGATCTAAACCTTGTCATCACAACAAACAAAACATGCTGGAGGGATAGGTTCCTGACCCAGAGACTCCCCAGACTCTGGAATAGACTGCCCATACATGTCAAGCACAGCACCTCTTTGGTCTTCTTCAAAAGGAACCTTGATGACTGGATGGGAGAAAGGAAATTCACCCCAGAGATCACGTCAATCGCCCTGCTAGACAGGGGTCCAGGGAAGTAAATAGTGTGGGAAGAAATAGCCAGGGAATTGTTATGGCTAGGCTTGTATAGGCCCTAAGGCCGATAGCCTAGTACCAACCTATGAATCACTGCTGCAGTAGTCTTCGATACAGGAGTTGTAACCTGCCAAGGATTTTATTAGCTAGCAAGCTTCCAAAGTTTCAGGACACCTTCAACACAGAGGCAGATAAAGTCCTGAAAGGACACTGCCAGAAAAAAAAATAAGTATTCACACCCTGGCATAAACAAAAAACACAAGGATGTGAAGGCGGGAGCAGCTCCTGTAGCAGTGATCATTTGAAGATCTACAGTTATGGTAAGTTTACATAAAATGTACTATGTTCATAATATTGACCATTGCTGCAGTAACCTTAGCTATATTGGGTAGATTACCCTAGCTTACTACATTTGGGACTTGGAAGGGAAAGGGACCAGGAACCCCCCAGAGAATGGTCCTAGTAAAAGCCTTACCTAGACCTAGAGAAGGGAGCTGAACTTGTAATGCCTTGTAAAACATATGATTAGTGGGCAAAGTTGCTGCTTCGAGAATCAAACCCTTTCCAAAAAGCCATATATGAAACTAAGACCTTGTCAGAGTGGGACTTGACCATGCCTTGAAGAGTTTTGCTGTGGCGAGTACAAACAAAAGTTAACAGCCTGAGACAACCATTTGGAAACAGTCTTGACGCAGGTTGCCCCTTCTTACACTCCCAAGAAATGAACAACTGAACTGAAGATCTCAAAGATTCAGTTCCGTCAGTATAAAAGTCTGTGGCCATTAAAAGGAATGTTATTCTCTCTCCCATCACTTTAAGATCAGGAAAGAAAAAAAAAAAAAAAGGGATATGAATAGTTTGGCTTAAAATAAACTAAACTCTGATACCATTTTTTAGGCATAAAAGGAATAGTTCTCAAAGAAACCCTGTTCCTGTGGAAAATGAGATAGGACTGACTCACCAGAAGAGCTTACAATTCACTCTTCTTGCAGAGATCAGACCAATCTGTGAAACACTTTTCCAGATTAAGAGAGTCTTATGCCAGCCAGATTAGCGGGTTCGAATACAGCAAATGTCCAAGAAGGTGCCGCTGGTTTTCTGCAGGCCTCTTATGCAAAATCCCTTCCAAAAACACTTAGGTTCATAGGTGTGTACTAGGCTACTGGCCCTGGAGCCTTTACAAGCTAGCCCATAGAAGTGCACTGGCATCGTGCCACCCAACGTTAGCTCCCAGTGCCTCTATCCAGTATAGAGCCACTGGAGTGATCCCCAGGGTGAACTTTATATTACCCATCCACTCATCAAGATTTCTCTTGAAGAGGGCCAGCAAGGTGCTCAGCTTGACATGTATGGGAAGTCTATTCTAGAGTATGGACTGTCTGGGTGACGAACCTGTCCCTCCAGCAGGTTCTGTTGATTGTGGCACTGACGTGGAGGTCTCCGAAGAGTGTGGTAGGGAGGGACTGGGATTTCTTTAGATGCAGCATGGCTTTGTAAGTCAAGCAGAGATCGCCTCTAAGTAGATGATAGGAGACAGAAAAATAGCTAGAGTTTCTTGAGTCTGTCCATGTAGGACATGTGTTTAAAGCCTAGGACCCTCTTCGTGAGGTATTTCTGTGGCTTCTCCAGCTACTGCAGGTATCTACTGAGGTACATGCCAAATGGGTCATTATACTCTATGATTGGTCTAATGAGGGTAGAGTAGAGAGAGGACGACCTCTTTCTTCCGGGATGCAAAATCCTTGGCAATGAGATGTGCCACACAGAAGGACTTCCTGACCACAGTTGCAATGTGGTGGTCAAAGGAGAGGTTGATGTCAACCTGTGTCCCCAAATCTCTTATAATGCCTTCAGTGTTTAGTTGGCTCCCATCGATGTGGTAATTAGTGGGAACTGTTTTTACCAAAGGGGATGGACTACGTATTTTTTGGCAAGAAGCTTAAGGCCTTGGTTTCGACACCAGTCACTGGTCTCAGGGAGGTCTTTCTGGGGGATGCCTGCATCACTTGGGGAGTTAATGGCTCCCAGCTTGTAGTCATCTGCAAAGTTGGTCAGCCAGAGTCCCTCTGTGATGGCCTGAACTTCTGAGAAGTAGATGTCAAACAGGAGAGGACCCAAGACCGATCCCTGTGGGACTCCACTCATGACTGGTCAGCAGTCTGACTTAGAATCCAGTGTGAAAGTAGCGGATTCCATCTGTGAGCCAATTCACAACCGACTTGGTGGTATAGGGGTTGATACCTAGTTTGGCGAGTTTATCAAGAAATCCTGACTTTGGAATGGTATGGCTTGAAGTAGGCTGTATGCACTGCCTTCCCCTCATCCACAGCCATGGTGACTGACTCAAAGAAGTCAAACAGGTTGAGCAGGCATGATCTCCCTTTCACAAAGCCAAACTACATGGGGTCTACAGTTTGGAGACTAGCTATATCTTTGTTAAATCAGGTCCATGACGATGTGCTCCATAGCTTTACATATCAGACTCATCAGGCTAATGAGGTGATAATTCCCAGGGTCTGTAGTCGCTCCCCCTTTATGGAGAGGGATGACTGTAGCAGTGCGCCATTCTGTCAGGACAAAGCCTGACAGTGAACACAGGGCACAGGGCCAGTTTGCTTTGTAGTTCATGTAGAACACAGGGGTATTAACGGGTCCCATGGAAGCTGTATTCTTGGCTTTGGACAATGCAGCTTTAACCTGTGCTGCAGTAATGCTGGATGTCCGGCATTCTTCCGGTATTATGATTGGTCCTTTTGGGGGGGAAAGAGAGGGGTAAAGTTGGTACTGAATCTGTTGGCCAGTATGTTTGCAATATCTGTTGGCTCAGTATAGTAGGTACCATTGTGCAGCCACTCGGAGCAAATCTGGGTATTGCCGTGGAGGTTCTTGATATAACTATAGAAGGTTTTGTGGTTTTTGGTGTCAGCCGCAATTCTGTCTTCATAGCTAGCTTTAGAGGATTTGATGAGGGATCTCAACTTTTTGTTGAGGCTAATAAGGTGAGTTTTTCCAGTCTTGGGACTTCACCTTTTCCTGCAACAGTTTCTTCATTCTGCTGTAGAGTTTATTAATGGCAGGGGACCACCAGATTGGCTTCCATTTTGACATGAGAATGCTCTGAAAGAGGGGTATCCATGGGCACACATGCTGAAATTGCTAATAAATGAACCTTGATGAGGCTTTAAGAAAGGCTACAGGACAATAAATCTCGCAAATACTGAGAGACTAGAGAACAACTTGCTTTAAATGGGGGCTAATTATGCTGTAGACTCCAACTAGAAAGCATTTTCCATTTGTTAACATATGACTAGTAGCAGATTGTCCAATACCTCCAATAGTATCTGCTGCACATCCTCAAACTGGTGTCTAAGCAAACAAAAATGCCCGACAGGGTGTCTGTTAATGTGAAAGTAACACAGACCCTATCTGGCATTACTGTGCTTAGAAAATGGGTTCTCTGTAAAATTGTGTTTTACTTACGTATTTAAGAACCATTTTATTTATTTTTTAATACATTTTTGATATAAAATAGTTCCTCCAACTAAGGTTTCATACTTGCTATAGTACATATTAATGGTGTTGAAGAAGCATTTTTACAAACATATATAAAAATAATACTTAAAGTAAAACAATTTTACATACAGCCCATTTTCAGTCTCACTGCTTTCATGCATTCAGGCGCGCGCACACATTTTCTTTATTTTACGCTCACTAAACAGCAAAACTGCTGCTTAGCGAGTGTAAAATAACAGCTCGCTCTGACTTTCACTGACATGCACACACTTTTTTTTTTCCTTCATATTTTACTCGCTAAACAGCAAACATGCTGTTTAGCAAGGGTAAAATAGTGGTGGCTGTTTTTTTTTTTCAGTCCGAGCTCCAAGGCAGCTGGATATGCTGCCGTTAAGCGGTAGACTCTTTCTCAGCAGGCATTACTTGTACATTAATACCCTGCTGGAGAGCACTCGTTCTCCAATCAGGGTACTGACGTACGGTTTGCCCACTGTCTAAAGAAATTAAGACCTTATTATCCAGGCAATCAGCTGAAGCTGATTGGGGTCAGGGTGTATCAAACACCCCTGACCTTGTGAGATCCAGTTTGTGGAGGAAGCTTGTGTTAACTGCCCCCAGCCATTTCCAAAAAAGGGGGAACCACTGTTGCCTAGGCCAGAAGGGAGTCATCACAATGAACTTGGGAGATCACTGCTGAATCTGCAGAAGTACCCTGAATACCTGTTAAAAAGGTATACAGGAACATTCCTGCCCAAGGTAAAGAAAAGGCATCTGTCCTCCAGGCCTTCTTGCATGGAGTCTTGCAGCAGAATCTTGCCAGCTGATTACCTCTACTCTGAACAAACTGGTCTGTCTACCTGAACTCCCAACAGGTGGATCAAATCTTGGATGACCCCCCCCCCCCCACAAGATCTACTTTCCATTCACAAGGGTCTGCCATTGTCCTGCTCAGTTGCTCTGCCACACAGTTGTGCTCCGACAGATTGCAGGATGCCTGTAGAGTGCGACTGTGCTGTGAAGCTATATCCCAACCCAACATGGCTGGTCTGCGAAAAGGGTACGGCCCGGTTTCCCCTTGCTTATTGATGTACCACACAACTGTGGTATTTGTCTGCAACAACTTGAAGAGGTCCCAAAGATGACAAGAGTGGAGTGCCTTGATCAGGGCAAAAATCTCTTGTGTGTGTGCTTGCATTTCTTTGGTGTCTTCCACATCTTGCACTTTCATCCCTCCTGAAACTGCTCCCCAAAGAAAAAAAAAAGTCTTGAAGTGTCTGTAGTGACCAACTGCTTTGGAACATAGCGAAAGAAGGCAAGACCTGGGTTTAGGGATATTTGCTGTCTCCACCAAGAGATCTTTCTTCTAACAAACCCCAGCACCAGGATTTGAAACAAAGATGCTGGTGCTGGAACACTTCACATTAGAAAAATACAGGGATATCTGGAACACTGCCAGAGGTATCGTGAGATTTAGATGCCAAAATCCTGAGGTATTTCCTTGCAGTGACAAAAGTTTGAGTGGCAAAGTCTATAAACAGATCTAGATATAGGTCTAATTTTCCTGTGGAAGAACAACTCTTTGAAATGAGGTGTCTAGCTGACACCCCAGCAGCAATCTTGTAAAGAAGGCAAGCGAGATTTTTGCATGTTCTCTTGGAATCCCAGCTTATGAAAGAGCTCTCTCACCCAAGTGAGAGACTCCAAACACTGTGAAAAAGACTCTGTAAAGATAAAGTCATTTAATTATGGAAAAAATGTGGATACTCTAACCTGCAATGAGCTTGGTACTTTAAGAACACTCCTGTTGCAGTGGATAGTCCAAAAGTTAAGACAGAGAAAGTACAGTTTTGTACCTACCATAAATGTAGATGTCCGAACAGGAATGCATCTGCAGTCCTTACAAATGGGTTGTCCTGTCGTCAGGCAGCCCTTCGGTCGGCCGGATTCCAAAGTCTGGGTCTGGCCTCGGCTGGTGTCGCACTTCACCCGACGTCATAGCTGCAGTTCTTCGGGTATAAAGGCATCAGCCGACGCCATTTTCCTCAGTGTTTCTTGCCCCAGATGCCAGTTGCCCTCTTGGATAGCTAAATTTTGGATAAATGCCAATGTTTCCAAATAGTAGAAGGCAAACAAAAAATAAGCATGTATGTACATATATACAAACAAATACACCATAAGAGATCCCCCCCCAGCTAGCTATTAGATGGGCAAATACCCTAGGAATACCACAGAGGGGAAGGAGGGTGGGTATTCCTGACTGCAGATGCATTCCTGTTCGGACATCTACATTTATGGTAGGTACAAAACTGTACTATGTCCTTGAAGGATGCATCTGCAGTCCTTACAAATGGGTAGAATACCATAGCCAAACTAGGGGATGAGGAAGAAGAAATTATGGTGTAGTTAGGATCCCTTGCAAAACAGCAGTGGCAAACCCTGCTCGGGATCTAGAGTATAAAGGTAAGTTATAATGCTTGGCAAATGTATGCACGGAGATCCAAGTAGCAGCCTCTATAATGTCCTTGGTAGCCACTCCTCGTAAGAAAGCTGTGGTAGTGGCTGTAGCCCTTGTAGAATGAGGCCTTATGTTCTGTGGAGCTTGCTTTCCATGGTAGGAGTAACAGAATCTGATGCAATTTCCTATCCACTTGGAGATTGTCTGTTTTGAAATTGCTTTTCCTTCCCTTCCTGTTGCATATGCTACCAGAAGCTGGTCAGTTTTCTATTGCTCTTGGTTCTGTCCAGGTAGTAACGCAACTGTCTATGTACATCCAAAGTATGCAGCAGTCTTTCCCCCCTGTTCTGTGGATTGGGAAAGAAGGTAGGTAGGTGGATAGCCTGGTTTAAAGACACTCTGGATACCACCTTAGGCATAAATGTAGGATTTGTTCTCATGGACACTCTATCTTGATGGAAGATTAGGAAGGGTTGTACTGCCATTAAAGCCTGTAGCTCAGAAACCCTTCTTGCTGAGGTAATCGCCAGCAGAAAAGCAGTTTTCCAGGATAGGTGTTGAAGATCTGCTGTTGCTGCTGGTTCAAAAGGGGGGAGTGTCAATTTTTCTAGCACAAAGTTCAAGTCCCATGCTGGCAATGGTGGTTTCCTAGGAGGTTTTACATTTTTAATTCCTCTCAGAAACTGCCTGAGTAGAGGATGCGAGAAGACAGGTGGATCGAAGCTGTATTCTGCAGAAATAGCTAATGCATGTATCTTGATGGAGGAATAGGACAGGCCTGTATGGAAAAGCTCTGCCAAATACTCCAGGATGTTGGCAATGTCTACCTTTGACACATCTTTTCCCCTTTCAGTACTCCAAATGAGAAACCTTTACCATTTTCCTGCATAGTTCTTTCTTGTTGAAGGTCTGCGGGCCTCAAGGATAATGTCTTTAACCCTTTGGGATAAATCTGGGTTATTTGCTCTTATGTAATGTTCCAGGCAGTCAGCTGCAGAGTTTTCAGGTTTGGATGCAGGGTGTTGTAGCCGCTCTGAGTTAACAGCAAAGGAATCGGGGGTAGTGTCCACATTTGCCCCCGAGACATGCTCCTCAGTAATGGGTACCAATGTTGTCTTGGCCAGTCTGGAGCTATCAGAATGATCCTTGGACGTTCCTCTTAGATTTTCAATAGCACCTTGTGCATCAAAGGAAGAGGTGGGAATGCATATGCTGTCAGGCCTTTCCAACTGAAGGACAGAGTCCACCTTCCAAGCAAGTGGGTGGTACGTCCTTGTGCAGAATTTCTTGAGCTGGTGATTGAGTGGGGATGCGAATAGGTCTATTTGTGGCAGTCCCCATTTCCTTGTGATGACCTTGAAGATGTCCGGGTGTAGCATCCATTCGTGAGCATCCGAGGTAGTTCTGCTTAATATGTCTGCTAGGATGTTTTCTTTTCCCGGTACAAAAATTGCTTGTAACTGAATGTTGTAGCTCAGAGCCATATTCCATAGGTCCAGTGCCATCCGGCATAGAGGGTATGAATGAGTGCCTCCCTGTTTGTTGATGTACCACATGACTGTGGTGTTGTCTGCCCTTATCATCAACTGCCCTTCTTGGAGGAATGGTCTGAAATTCTGGATTGCTAGTTTTACTGCCAGCATTTCCTTTTGATTTATGTGCAGGTGCAGCTGATCTGGAGTCCATAAGCCTTGTATGCACTTGTCCAGCATGTGGGCCCCCCAACCGAGGTGTCCGTTGTGATGGTTTGGCTTGGTTGAATGCTGTGGAAGGGCAAACCTGGGTTTGACTGGCATGCCTGAGCCCACCATAGGAACTCGTTTCAGGCATGGGATTAGTGGTATTTCGGTTTCTAGGCTGTGCCTGTGTTGAGACCATAAATTCTTCAGGTACCACTGTAGCTTTCTCATATGCAGTCTGGCATGAGGGACCAGGATTATGCAGGATGCCATGAAGCCCAAGGCCTGCAGTACTTTCCTTGCTGTTAGTTTGTTCTGCTTTGTTAATGCCAAGAAATAGAGAGGAAGTTGTTCTTGTTTTTCTGCAGATAGGAATGCCATCTGTTTTACTGTGTCCAATTCTGCACCTAAGAAGGTTATTCTTTGGGATGGTATCAGTCTTGATTTTTTTATATTGACTGTATATCCCAGGGCTTGCAGTAAGCAAATGACTCTTTGTAAGTCTTCTGTTAGCTTGTTTTTGTTGTCCGCTTGTATCAGGCAGTCGTCCAGGTATGGATAAGATTTGGATTCCCTGAAGCCTGCAGTGAGCGATTACTGATGCCAGGCATTTCGTGAACACTCTGGGCGCAGTAGACAAGCCAAAGGGCAATGCTGAGAATTGATAATGCTCTGATCCTGCAAGAAATCTGAGGTATCTTCTGCAATTTGGTCGTATGGGGACGTGCAGGTATGCCTCCTTGAGATCTAGAGTCACCAGCCAATACTCCTTGTCCAGCATGGGAAGAAGTTGCTGTAGGGTCAGCATTTTGAATTTTGGAACAATGATGAATGTGTTTAAAGCGGACAGGTCGAGAATAGGCCTCCAATTTTTCTCTTTTCTTAGTACCAGGAAGAGTCTGGAGTAAAATCCCTTTCCTTGTTCTATAGATGGTACCCTTTCCACAGCTCTCATCTTTGCTAATTGAGCTATTTGTTTTAGAGCTTCTGTATTTTGATTTGGTGGTAGGTTTGGCATTCCTCTTTTTCCTGGTAAAGTATGGAAATGAAACCTGTAGCCTTGGTCTATAGTTTGCAAAATCCATTTGTCTCTTGTGATGTAGTGCCAGTTTTTTGAAAATAAGGCTAACTTTCCACCTAAGGGTGCTGCTATTTGTTCCCTGGTAGGCGGTGCCAGAGCCAAGTCACTGTGATTGTCCTGTTGCAGTGGTAGTAGTTGTGTCTGTGCCTCTCTGGTTGTTACCTTGCCACTGGCGTCCCCTGTAGGCACCTCCTCTGGATTGATTTCTGCCTCTCGAATGCCTATTCCTGCCTCTCTGTGTTTTTGAGGAGTCTGGAAAGGACCAATTGCTGGAAGGCCAGTTCCTGCTAAACCTTGGAGGCTGAACCTGTAAGAAATCTTTCACTGTTTGTACAGATTTTGCCTTCTCTTCCATTTTATTTGGTTCTCCTGCTCAGCAGGTACTGAAGAAACTGACCTTATCCATAGGAGCATCTAATAGTTTTGCTTTAACATGATCCGGCAAGACCTGTTCTTTCAACCATGCATGCCTTCTTATAACTGTGCCAGTCATGGCTGATCTAAAGGAAGCCTCCAGTGCATCATAGCCACATTTTAAAGAATGGTTACTAACCTGCTGAATGTTATGCACCATTTCTAGAACATATTTCTTATCTAAAGAATCATCAGAGGACAGTTTCTTAGTTAACTGATCAAGCATAAACTCCTGGTATTGGATCATATGAAACTGACAGTTCAATGCCCTAGCTGAGAGAGTAGCAGAGGTGTATACTTTTTTACCCCATCTCTAAGGACCTGGATTCCCTTTCAGAGGGAGAGGGTTTTTAACTGAGGTCGGCTACTGCCTTAGGCCCCTGGGAGATAGTCTCGGGATCTGCAGAAGGAGCCTTGTATAAATGGTGATGTGTGTCCGGGACCCTGTAGAACCTATCGGGCTTAGCAGGGGCTGGAGGCAAAGTATCAGGAGCAGTGCAAGCATCATTAAATGCATCATCTACAACAGGAAGAACTGGAGGTATAGCTAAAGGCCTATGTTGTGGTAAATGCAAAAGTCCTAAGCCTTTTCCTTGAATCTGAGAAATCTTGCCCCTGCCATTGGAATTGCTCTCTCATGGCATGTAAGGTTTCCCCAAAGGAAAATTCCTCTGGAGGAGAGGCAGAAGGAATCGATTCCTCAGCATCGGAGTCTTCATAAGTAGAAAAGGAGCCTCTGGATGGTCTGTATTGTCTGAATCATCAGAAGAATCATCTGAGGACACTGGCTCAGGGGGCTCTGCTCTAGGTCTCTTTTCTGGAGGAGGTTGAGAGGCCCTGTCTGGAGGAGGTTGGGATCCCCTTATTAAAGAGATGAGATCCTCTGCCAGAGTAAGCATTTGGGAACTGGAACTGGGCCTGTGAGAGGGGGGCTTAACAGGCACAGACTTAGAAGTTTTGGCTGCTTTAGCCCTGGCAAAGGCCTTTATGGACATGGCTGCAGGCGGCCTAGCAGCACCACGTGCAGGGGTTGAAACATCCAAAGGGATGGTGTCCGATAATTCTTGTGAAACCACAGTAGCAGGTTGAATTTCAGAGGCCGACTCAAGTAGCCTCGGTAGTAGTCATGGATTCGGCTGAAGTTAGAACCGTTTGCTCGGTTTCGGCTGAAACCGAGACACTCGCGGTTTGCTTAACCGCGGTTTCGGCCGAAACCGCGGACTGCGAGTGTCGGTCCTTTTCTTTGCGTTTCTTAACAACTTGTGAAGTCGGAGGATCCGACGGCATTATGTACGCAAAATCTGAGCCGAAAAACTGTTCAGCAAACTCCGACCGACGTCTAAGCGTCCGCCGGTTGAAAGAAGCACAGGCTAAACAAGCTGCTACGTCGTGGTCTGGGCCTAAACAAGGTAAGCAGTAAGAGTGGAAATCTTTATGAGGTATTTGTTTCCCACAAGTTAAACAGTTATTCACTTTTTCTGACATCGGCTGAGGCAAGAAAGAGTCCCCAACGGGGTACTTAGCTTTAGAAGTCTTGAAGTAGTATTCAGTAGTAGTAATCTCTGGATCTGACCGACCGGCACTTGCGAACAGCTTCTGCTTGGCCACGGCAAGAAAGACTGAGGAAAATGGCGTTGGCTGATGCCTTTATACCCGAAGAACTGCAGCTATGACGTCGGGTGAAGTGCGACACCAGCCGAGGCCAGACCCAGACTTTGGAATCCGGCCGACCGAAGGGCTGCCCGACGACAGGACAACCCATTTGTAAGGACTGCAGATGCATCCTTGAAGGACATCTAAAAGCGATCCAGAGACACAAAACCTTAAGAAATTAGAAGTTATGTACTCACCATAACGTTCCATCTGAGTAGGTGTATTCATTTGTCTGCAACCTGTGGGTTATGGATCCGATATCGGATCCGAACCGGCATGGTTTTCCAGCTACGGATCCAAGCTCTCAGCTCCTCCCCTCACCCATAATGCCCTGCTCTACCCTCATGACCTCAGATCGAGTTTGCCAAAGCAACAACACCCTAAAAAGGGTAACATAGAATATGCAGGAAACTGAAAGGCCAGGGGGATAGGAGGGCGGGATGGTTGCAGACAAATGAATACACCTACTCAGATGGAACGTTATGGTGAGTACATAACTTCTAAATCTGAAGTAGGATATTCATTTGTCTGCAACCTGTGGGACAGAGTCCCCAGCTACCTGAATCTTGGGCGCCATCATGGAAGGATATTCGAGCACCGGAGCCAAAGGATGCTCTACCCTAGATGCAAGATCCAACTTATAGTGGGAAATAAACGTATGAGATGAAGCCCACGTGGCTGCTGCACAAATATCATCTAGAGGAATCCTAGCCTTGAAGGCTGCCGAGGTAGATACTGACCGGGTTGAATGGGCATGAACACCCTCCGGTGCGGGCCTTCCTGAAGCTTGATAAGCCAATAAAATGCACTGTGAAATCCAGCGGGACAGAGAAACTTTAGAGATTGGCTTGCCCAAATTGAATTTTGCAAAGGAAATAAACAGCTGGTCGGATTGCCTATGACCAGCTGTCCTGTTCAGATAAAATCTAAGTTGCCTGTGAACATCTAGTGAATGTAGCTTATATTCACCTTTGTTTTCATATTTAGGGAAGAAAACAGGGAGGTTAATGGATTGATTGATGTTTGCTTCAGAAGCGATTTTAGGAAGAAAGGACGGGTTGGTCCTGAGGGAGACACGGTCCGGAAGAAATACCAAGTAAGGAGGTTTAGCTGATAATGCTTGAAGTTCAGAAACTCTCTTGGCTGATGTAATGGCTACCAAAAAGGCTGTCTTGTAGGACAAGAATTTGAGATCCACCGTAGCCGCTGGCTCGAAGGAGGCGGTCAAGGCCTGTAGGACCAGAGAAAGGTCCCAAGGAGGAACTGCTTGTTTTATAGGGGCCTGAGAAGAAAAGTACCTTTAAGAAAAATTTTACACAATTTGGCTGACATAAGAGGATTAGAGTCATGGCCAATGTGATAGTGAGAAATTGCCGCCAGTTGTACTTTGACTGTGGAACTGCTGGCACCATCGTTAAAGAGAGTGGTTAGAAAGTCAAGCACTAAAGGAAGAGGAACCGTGAAGGGATTCAGGCCTTGCCGCTCCGCCCACAAAGAGAAACGTTTCCACTTGCTTCGTAAACCTTTCTAGTGGATGGTTTATGAGCTGCCACCAAATTGCCTTAACGGTGATGAAATACCGAGTCCTTATCAAGAGTGGAACTGGAGCAGCCAAGCGGTCAGCTTCAGGTTGTCCAGATTCGGAGGAGGAATGCAGGATGGATGGGATATCAGATCCGGGATGGGATCTAGAATCCAAGGAGGATTCACCGAGTGAGACCTTAGGAAGGGGAACCAGATCTGTCGAGGCCAGAATGGAGCAATGAGAATCATTCTGCAACCCACCCGAGAGGCTTTCTGAAGAACTTGGAGCATCAGAGGCAAGGGTGGATAGGCATACAGAAGACCGGGTGGCCAAGCATGCACCAGAGCGTCTCTTGGGGTACCTCCGGAGGAGGTATTAGAGCGAAAAACTGTCGCACTTGGTGTTTGAGGGAGAAGCAAAAGATCGCATGAACGGGTTCCCCACCGTGCGAATATGCGTTCCGCTACTTGACAATTGAGAGACCACTCGTAAGGGGTCAGAATGGTGCGACTGAGCTTGTCCGCTAGGATGTTGGACCGACCGGAATGTGCGTTGCTATTAGAAAGCGATTGGTGGAGATTGCCCATTCCCAAACTCTCATGGCCTCTCGACAAAGAGGGTAAGACCTTGTTCCCCCTTGCTTGTTGATGTACCAGACAACAGACATGTTGTCCGATTGAATCGCAATTGTTCCCAAGGGAAGAAAGTCCTGAAGTGCTAGCAACGCTAAGAGCACTGCTCTCATCTCTAGAACATTGATATGCAGTAAGGTCTCTGAATCGTTCCACGTGCCTTGGACGGTCCGGCCCATAAGTGCCCCCACCCGAGGCGGGAGGCGTCCGTGGTCACCGTGGCGAGGGGGGGAGAAGCACAAAATGGGCGGCCTTTGTGGAGATCCGGGGAGTGGAGCCACCACAAGAGGGACCGCTTGCAAGCCTTGCTGATCGCTATGGGGTGATGCATGGGGAGAGCAAGGTATGACCACTGTACTAAGAGCGTCCACTGTAGAATGCATATTGAGCCTGGCAAGAGGAAGAAGTGCTATAGCCGATGCCATGGACCCTAGAGCCCTCAGGACCAACTCCGCTGGAACAGAACTTGAATGGAGAATGGCCCGCACCTGGAGCTGCAGATTTAGAACTCTGTCCGCATTGAGGAAGGCTCGTAAACTCCTTGTGTCTAGCCTGGCCCCTATAAAATCTAAGAGCTGTGTGGCCAGGTTGGATTTCTTTGTATTTATTGTGATGCCCAGAAAGGGAGCAAGATGGAGAAAGGAGTCTCGCCAATAGAAGTAGATGCCTTGTTGGGGCGGTAAGAAGCCAGTCGTCCAGGTAGGGAAAGACCTGCACCCCTGAAGCCTCAGGTGGGCCGCTACCACTGCTAATACTTTGGTGAACACCCTGGGGCTGTGGTGAGACCAAAGGGAAGGACCCGAACTGGTAGTGACTGGCTCCTAGCCGGAAGCGGAGAAACCTCCTGGAGCGCCTGTCCATCAGGATGTGGTAGTACGCGTCCTTGAGGTCTATCGAGCACATCCAGTGATTTTCTCCCAGAAGGGGAGAATAGATTGCAGAGTGACCATTCGAATTTTTCTTTGGGGACTGCCAGATTCAAGAGAGAGAGGTCTAGGATTGGTCTTAGTTCCCCGTCTTTTTGGCACTAAAAGAATCTGGAGTAGAACCCTGATCCGATCTGGTCTGGGGGAACGGGCTGGATGGCTCTTTTCTTTAGCAGATGGCCAATTTCTGCCAAAGCGGCCTCCCGTTGACCGGGTGGGACGTCTGGGAGGGACTTCAACTTTGGAAGGTGAAGGAAAGGAATGCGATATCCCCTGGATATGATTTGGAGAACCCAGCGGTCCGATGTTATGGACTCCCATGCCGCTAGGTGCCCCAAAAAACGTCCCCCGACTGCCTCCAGAGTAGAGCAGTCGGGCAACCTCAGGGTTGCTGCTGGGCCGTTCAGAGAAAGGTTCCCTGGACCCAAGTTTCTGGGAGCCCTCTGCCTCTAGGGCGGCGTCCTCCCTGTCCTCCTCTGCCACGGAAGGACTGGTTGTCCGGAGCAGGCTGGGACTGCTGCGACTTCGGAACCACATCTTCTTCTGACCCTTTTGGTTCCTAGAATAGGGCCTCTGGGGTGCAGAGAAGCGGATTCGACGGCAGACAGCGTCTTCCGTCCTTTCGCTCTGGGTCAACGTCTCGAACGGTCTTGCCAAACAGAGCAGAACCATCAAAGGGGCGTTAACGACGCTTTGAAGGGCTCAGAAAAATCGCGACGGAGCCAGGCCTGACGTCTAGTGACCAGTCCTGTCCCGCAGCTCTAGCGGCGCCTTCCGTTGCATGGGAGAGTAGCCGCATAGAAGTATTTGTAACTGACCTAAGAGTGGCCATACGGGTGGAGTGCAGAACTCTGTCCTCCTCCGAAATGGACTCGAGGGGATGCAGCGTATTCCTTAATAAGATCTCGCTGCATCCTAATGACATGTGCCAAATAGTTCAGCGCCCTTACCGAGAAGGTCGCCGAACTGAACATCCGCTTCCCAAGCGGTCCATCATCCGAGACTCCTTGCTCGGTGGGTGGACTGAGGACTCTCCTGAGCCAGTTCCTCTTTGTGGCCGCCCGTCAACATGGCATCTACCGGAGGCCCCTTACTCCAATGGGCCCGGTCGGATGGCGGACTAAGGATCCTATCCGGTCTTTTGGGAATTGGCTCCACGGTGTCCGGTTCCTACCACGCCCTGGTGGTAATAAGGTCCACCAGGGGTCGGCAGGGGACACCCAAGAGGCAGACGGGCCCGTTTCAAATGCCTCCAAGAACACGGACTCGTCCGAGGAAGACTTGGGGCAGACCACCCCCTTATACGGAGCATTTCCATGATGTCTCCAAAGGAGACATCCTCGGGGTGACCGTGGGGAGCCTTCCCTTCCTCCAAGTCCGTGTCTTCTGTGAGAGACTCGGGAGTCAATGTGCCTCCTTTTGACGTATGCTTGCAGGGACCTCCTCTGGGGGCTGTCAGAGGAGTCCTCAGCAGCAATTGTTCCATAGGAGCAACTTGGGGCACAGAAGCAGGCTGTCCCAGGGGCCGGATGGTGGAAGCCTGGCCCAGTGCAGAGGGAGCGCGGGACGGAGCCGGAACAAGTGCCGGGGGTCCGGAGACCCTCAACAGAGCCCTCTCCACTACATCAAAAGCCGAAGGAGCCGACCTCGACCAAAGGATCCGACAATCGGCTCCCCTCGGATCCGAAGAGTGGACGGAGCCGGCGCCCGAGCGCCGGATCCGGGGACAGTACGCTCCGACACAGACTGCGCCGGAGCACTGATCCCCGGATCCGAGGCTCGGATCCAGGCTCGAGAGGTCGGATCCGACGCACTCGAGGGCAGGGTCGGATCCGGTACCAAGTACTATCGGCGCCGACCCACCCCGCTCGGCTGCTCGGCTCAGCTGCTCGAACCCGGATAGCGGGTCGGAGAAGGAGCAATAGGCTTAAAAGGGTGTTGAGCTCCCGGAGGAGGCAAGAGCACTCCCATCTGCATCTGGGCCTGGATGAACCTTCTCATCATCCGTCCAGATCAGCATCAGAAAGGCTATGTAGATCTCGGCGAGGCTACCGAGGTAGGCCTGGAGTGCCTCCTCGATAGCCTCGACGGAGATCGGGTCTCCTCCTCCTCAGGACCCGTGAAAAGCACACAGGGGACCGGAGCCGAAGGAGGAGACCGAGCCGACAACGGAGCCGGGAGAAGCCAGCTTGGCTGGCGGGGCGAAACAGAGGTCTCGCCCGCCGCTGGTGCTTCTCCTCCGGTCCTTTTTCTAGCATCCCTCTCCTCTCCAGAACGGGAGGTTGAGTCCCAGGAGCAGGAGGGGGTGCCACAGGGGAACAACCGTAGCCACAGCTGTTCCCGAAGGAGCGGAGGCGGAGCCGAGTCTGGCGGTAAAGACCCGCCAAGACAAGCTTGGACCTCCGCTCCCTCAGTGCCCTGGGGTTGAACCCTGCACAAATGGAACAACCAGATGTGAGGTGTTCAACCCCGAGACACTTAACACACCGAGTGTGGCCATCAGCCGGTGAGAGCTTATGGCCACACTCGGAGCATTTAGAGAAAATAGATTTAGGCTGATCAGCCATAATCTATAAAGCTACTAAAAGTAACTTAAACAAAAAGACACACAGGCCCAACACACACACTCTATGCAACAGCGAGGGGAGGGAAAAAAAATTACTTAATTTAACTCAATATAAAACTATCAAAGAGGGAAACCTAAACTTTCACACAGAAATACACAAAAAAACTTTAAATTTTCTGTTTTAACAGATAATAAATCACCACTTAGCTGAGAGCTATGAATACAAATCCAGTCACCAGCGCGGCAAACGAGATCTGAGGTCATGAGGGTAGAGCAGGGCATTATGGGTGAGGGGAGGAGCTGAGAGCTTGGATCCATAGCTGGAAAACCATGCCGGTTCGGATCCGATATCGGATCCATAACCCACAGGTTGCAGACAAATGAATATCCTACTTCAGATCATTGGTACTCTGGATATCTAGGGACATCAGCCTTTTTTTGTTTGTTTGTTTTAAATCTAGTGTTACCACGAAACTAAAGTTGTGACGTGACAGCATTTTGAACTTGGGCATTATCAAACAGCTTTAGGTTCATAGGTTCATACTAGGCTATCTGCCCTGGGGCAATTATAAGCCTAGCCCGATTCTGTATGGCTTACGCCACCCCTTGATTTGAGTATACTGTGCCCTTTTTAAGGTTTAGTTTAGGAAAGAAAGATCCAGAACTTGTCTTCAAGCATTCTTTCTTTGACACTAAAAAGATCACTGAATAAAACCTTTCCCAAACTGGGAAGGGGGAACTGCGCCCATCACTCCCTAGGACAGCATGTGTTAAGACAGGGGCAATTTCCTCCCAATGCCACCGGTAATCTTGATCTTTAGAACCCATTTGCCCAAACCCATCTGTTGCCAAAAAGAACAGTACAGATTCACTTTCTTAAAGGGAAGACAAGGTCCTAAATATAGTCATTCTAACTTGGGACTGTGTTTTGTTTTGGGGGTCCCCAAATACTTTTCGGAACCCCTTTGTCATTCCTGCTTATACCTCTTTCTATTGGATGAGAGGTTAGAGAATTCCTTACATATTTTGGAATGAGGACTGAAAAAATCGTAGCAATCATAGGTTCATACTAGGCTATCTGCCCTAAGGCATTTATAAGCCTAGCCAGAGTGTGTTTGGCTTTCGCCACCCATTTTAAATGAATTTTGCTATGCCCTTTTTCGAGGTTAGTATACTGTGCCTCTAACAGTGACACAGAAGTGATACCCGGGGTAAACCTACGATCCACTCAAGATTCCTCTTGAAGAGAGTCAATGAGGGACTCTGCCTAACCTGGACTGGGATTTTATTCCAGAGTGAAAGGAGCCTCTGGGTTATGAATTTGTCCCTCCAGCATGTCCTATTTATCAATCCCCTCCATTATTCTTCACTTTCGTCAATCTTTTTTTGGTTTTGGTTTCTCTGCTGCAGAGTTTAACAAGCGCTATCCAAAAGAGAGTTTAAAAACCTCATTTTGCACATCAGAGAGGTTCTGAGAATGCATCTACACAAACCTCCTCAAAACAATATCAGTGGCCTTAGCCCTGGAAGTAGTGTCAGAGTCATACACACACCAAGCAATAAGCCGTGGCTTGTAAAATGGAAGAAACCAATTATGTAAAGCAGATTTTCTCTCACAAGAAAGAAAACACAGACAAAACATTACTCTAATTGTGATAGGATGAGGAAACAAGCCAGACAATTCAAAACTTTGAACAAAGACGCAGAAGCAAACACTTTCTTCCAATCCCTAATCTTCCCATCCTTGTCAGGGTGAGGAGGACTGGAATTTACTAAATATGCAACTGCAACAGGATTAACTAAAGCTGCAGAGTCAGGTTTTGGAACAGTGTACCTGCAGGCAGTGACACACATCCTCCAATGCTGACAGAACTAGAGGAAAGCACTGGAAATTCCTTCTGTAACAGCTCATAGTATTTTCTTGAGGGACTGAAAAACCTCTGGGTTCTCCCACTGAAAACATTGGCACATTCTGTAACTAGTCACAGACAAACAGAGAAAAGTACAGTTTTGTACCTACCATAAATGTAGATGTTCGAGTGCTAATACAACTGCAGTCATAACAGATGGGTTCTCCTGCCGTCAGGCGGGTCCTCGGTCGGCCGAATTCCAAAGTCTAGGTCCGGAGTCGGTTGTTGTCGCTTCTTCCTTGACGTCAGTGTGACAGGGGTATACAAGAACCAGCTGACGCCATTTTCTTCAGTTTTTCTTGCCCCAGATGTCAGGTGCCCCCAGAAGGAAGGCAAAACATAACTTTATGTAGTAAAGCAAATGCAATATAATCAAAAAACAGTAGTTGCAAGCAAATACACCATAAAAGAATACCCCAATGAGGTTGTATGAGGAGGTGTTAGCCATAAGGCCTGTCCCAAGAGGGTAAGGAGGGAGGGAAACCTGGACTGCAGCTGTATTAGCACTCGAACATCTACATTTATGGTAGGTACAAAACTGTACTATGTTCATCGTGCATACAGCTGCAGTCGTAACAGATGGGTAGAATCCCAAAGCTAATAAAGGGGTGGTAGGCACTAAGTGGAACTGGGTGGAGCCAGGATGCCCTGCAAGACTGCAGTGGCAAAGCCCGCTCTAGTTTTGTAGTATAAAGGTAGGTGATGGAGTTCTGTACATACTTTCTCCAAGCACTAAGTGGCTGCTTCCAAAATATCTTTGGTAGGAACCCCCCTGAGGAAAGCTGCAGAGGTAGCTGTGGCCCTTGTGGAGTGAGATCTGATGCCTGTAGGTACAGATTTACCATGAAAAGAGTAACAAAAGCGTATGCAGTGGGCTATCCATTTTGAGATTGTCTGTTTGGAAATAGGCTTCCCTTGAGCACCTGTAGCATAGGACACAAAGAGTTGCTCTGATTTTCTGAAAGGCTTTGTTCTGTCCAAATAATAATGGAGCTGTCTGTGAATGTCCAAGGAATGTAGTAGTCGCTCCCCTTTGTTTTGTGGATTAGGGTAAAACGTAGGTAGGCGGATAGCCCGATTCAAGGCTACCCTGGATACTACCTTTGGCATAAATGAAGGATTGGTTCTTAAGGAAACTCTGTCCTGATGGAAAATGATGAAAGGCTGCACAGCCATGAGGGCTTGTAGTTCCGAAACCCAGCGTGCTGAGGTGATAGCTAGAAGGAAGGCTGTTTTCCAAGACAAGTATTGCAGATCTGTTGAAGCAGCTGGCTCAAAAGGAGGCAGGGTTAGTTTTTCTAGAATGAAATTGAGGTCCCAAGCCGGTACTGGTTGCTTCCTTGGGGGTTTTATATTCTTAGCCCCTCTGAGGAACTGTCTTAAGAGAGGGTGAGAGAATAAAGGAGGATCAGTGTTGTACTCTGCAGAAATGGCTGAGGCATGGATTTTGATGAAGGAGAATGAAAGTCCACGGCTTAGCAGCTCGGCTAGGTACTGTAGTATTTGAGGTAAGTTCAGTATTCCAGGATTCTGACCCTTTTTCTGATTCCAGACACAAAACCGTTTCCATTTTGCGGAGTAGGCTTTTCTAGTAGAAGGCCTTCTGGCCTCCAAAATGACATCCTGCACCTCCTTGGAGAGTAGGGTCTGCTGTGAATTTAAGGAATCCTCTATGCGGCTAGATTGAGTGTTTTCAGCTGACTGAAGAGTTTTGAAGTTGTGCTGAGTCAGTAGAAGAGGCATTAGAGGCAGGATCCATGGTGGGGAATGCGTCAGGCTCCTCAGGAGTGGGTACCAGTGTTGTCTTGGCCAGTCTGGAGCAATGAGAATAATCTTTGGTCTGTCTGCTCTGGCTTTTAATAGAACTTTGGCCAGTAGTGGAAGAGGAGGAAAGGCATAAACCATCATTGTTGTCCAACTAAAAGAGAGTGCGTCCACTTTCCAGGCCTGTGGATGAAAGGTCCTTGAGCAGAATTTTGTCAATTGGCAATTTCTGTGGGTGGCAAAGAGATCCATGTCTGGCCTTCCCCATGCTTGAATTATCATTGTAAAAACTTGAGGATACAACTTCCATTCGTGTGGATATGTCATATTTCTGCTCAGGTTGTCTGCCAGTGTGTTTTCCTTCCCTGGCAGGAATTGTGCTTGAAGTTGGATTTGCAATTCCAGAGCCGTGTTCCAAAAGGACATGGCTAGTCTGCACAGGGTGTATGAATGAGTTCCTCCACGTTTGTTTATGTACCACATCACTGTGGTGTTGTCTGTTCTTATCAATAGCTGCCCTGGATGCAGTAGGTCTTTGAAAGCCATAATAGCATTTATTACTGCTAGCATTTCCTTTTGATTGATGTGTAGGTGCTTCTCTTTTTGTGACCATTTCCCCTGAATGCACTGATCTGTCATGTGCGCCCTCCAGGCGTAGTCCGAGGCGTCTGTTGTGATGACTTGATTTGCTTGAGGCTTGCAGAATGGGAGACCTATGTTTCTTTGGCATGCTTGAGCCCACCACAGAAATTCCTTTTGAAGACATGGAATCAGTGGTATGATTGCTTCCAAACTGTGGCTGTGTTGAGACCATAAGTTTTTTTAGGTACCATTGAAGTTTCCTCATATGCAGCTTTGCACATGGAATTAGTAGGATGCAAGATGCCATGAATCCCAGAGCCTGCAGTCAGCCTGGTGAAGGTTGCCAGTTTTCTGAAGTATTGAGTTAATTGCCCTTGTTTCTCTGGCGTGAGGTAGGCCATCTGGGTGTTTGTATGCAAGCTGGCACCCAGGAAAATTATTGTTTGAGAGGGTATTAGTCTTGACTTCTTTTTGTTGACTGTGTATCCCAGAGATTTCAACAACATTATTACAAACGCCAGGTGTTTCAGAAGAGTGTGTTTGCTGTCCGCTTGGATCAGGCAGTCGTCCAGATATGGGTATATTTGTATCCACTGAAGTCTGCAGAAGGCAATTACTGATGCCAGGCATTTCGTGAACACTCTGGGCGCAGTAGATAAGCCAAAGAGCAATGCAGAGAATTGATAATGGGATGAACCTACAAGAAATCTGAGGTATCTTCTGCAATCTTGTCTGATTGGGACGTGCAGGTATGCCTCCTTGAGGTCCAATGTCACCAGCCAAGACTCCTTGCCCAGCATGGGAAGAAGCTGCTGTAATATGTGAGCATCTTGAACTTTGGTACGAGTAAATATGTGTTTAGGATGGATAGATCCAAAATAGGTCTCCAATCTTTGCCCTTCCTTGGTACCAGGAATAGTCTGGAATAAAAACCTTGACCCTGTTCTTGTGCAGGTACCTCTTGAATAGCTTTCATGTCCATGAGATCTGAAATTTGTTTTTGTGCCTCTGCCCTTTGATTGTGTGGCAGGTTTGGCATGCCTCTCATTTTTGGAAGGGTGTGAAAGTGGAATCTGTAGCCTCTGTCTATAATGTCCAGGATCCATTTGTCTTTTGTGACAATATGCCAATTTTTCGAAAATAATGCCAGTTTTCCGCCTAAAAGGTGCTGCCATTTGAGCCTTGCTTGGCATGCAAAGGGGAAAGTCATTGGGTCTGCTTTCTGAATGGCTGTGAACTATCCTCACCCCCTCTTGGTGTAGGTGTCTGCCATTGTCTGCCTCTAAATGATCCTTGAGATTGCCCTCTACCTCTCGGGCGCCTGTATCTACCTCTTTGAGGTCTGTCCGTGGCTGGAAAGGACCAATTTTTTGAAGGCCAATTTCTACTGAAACGTGGCGGTTGTACCTGTAGGAAATCTTTCACCGTTTGCATTGATTTTGCCTTTTCCTCCATTTTCTTTAATACCTCCTCAGCTTTAACACCAAACAATACATCTTTCTGAAGAGGTGCATCTAGTAATTTAGCTTTGACGGAAGGAACAAAACAAGCAGGCAGTTTATCTCCAGAAAGCCTGCAGAACAGTTCTCCTTTCAGTGGCAAGAAAGCTCTGAAGGGCTTTGTGCCCAGACCCATCTTAATAGTCAGCCTGAGCAAAGTAATGGTTTGTGCAAATCAAGGGTGTCTTGTAGCTTTGCAAGCAGTCCAGCTATGTATCCTTGGCGGCATATAACCCACACAGCTAAGGCTACTGCAGCAGTGAACAATATAATGAACATTCAGCTTTATAAAAATTCACCCATCTCATCACTGCTCCAACTAGATATAAGAAGCTACTGCCAAGCAGTCCACTCTGGACTGGATAACAACATTCTATCACAATAAAGTCTCTTTCTATGGCAATCTCCTGGATAGTTTAAGTGACCACTTGCCTATTTACACACTCTGGTACCAAAGCAGCAATCCTAGAAGTCACCAGTAAGCCCTAATAATAAAACACACACAATCAATGCAACTGGGAATCAGTTAGGATACTCCTTTTAGATGATGTAACACAATCTTCCTTACCATCCTGACATCCCTTGCTCCCCTTCAATCAAAGGCGGGAGAAACAAACCAAAGTGCATGGCTATTAGAACCAAAACCAATAATGAAACAGAGAAACAAAGCACAGAAACAGGATTAAAAACAAACAAAAACAAATAAGTTTACAACCTTACAAACAAAAAAGATATCCCAAAGCTGAGAAAACATACTGCAGCACACTCCAAAAACAAGCACTCTCACAATACCAGATATTTAAGAGTTTATGTTGTGTTTTTAAATCCAAGGCAAGCACTATAAACTGACTAGCTAAGATATCATGTCGGTTTGGTGTTTTTGAGGTAGCTTAATGCCAATGTTATTAAAGTCACAACTCTTGACTGGTAACACCCCTCGCAATCTGAAGCAAAAAATATTCACGAAATTTATATAAGTCTATACCAATGCCCCAGACAGACAATCTGCAAGGTGAATATTCTATCCCACATCAATCCAGATAAATCCTTGGCTGAACACAATGTCCCATCAAACTGGGAGGGGGGAAATCATACCCCTTCACAAAGTAGGTACAGCCACTGAACTTCAATTTACAGGCCAATAACTATTACTGCCACCCTTATCAAAAAATAAACATACACAAATCAGTTAAATGCTTGAAAAATCAAAGCTCGCTCCTATACAACATGGTTTTAGACCCCAGCATAGCAGTACTACCCTTGTGAACTTCACTACACCCATAAATAGAAAAAGAAATGAAGGTAGCCTAGTTTCAGCACTTTTCTTACACTTATCCAAAGCCTTTGACACAGTGTACCATCTGAAACTTTTTCACAAACACTCCTCCACAGACCTAGATAAACCTCCCTACATTGCTTTCATAGCCATTTATAAAACAGAGAGCAAGCAGTAAAATGGCAAACTGAGCTCTCCTCCTTCCTCCCCATAAACACGAGTTCCAGAAGGCCCAAGTCTAGACCCTGTACTTTTTAAACCTCATTAACTTCCACACAGCTGAACACGCTACTATAATATAAATACACAGAATATTCCCCACTGGTCTACTCTGCTAAAAGTATATAGCAAAACTACAAGACCTCACACAAGAAAATGCACATCTCCCAAGTACGCAACAGTCCAGAAGGTTTAGGATCTTTTCTTGGAAGAACCACCACTGCTATTTCCATACACTTCCCACTTTACTTCTCACCCTGTCTACACTACTCTTATTATTCGTCCTAATGTATATTATTTGCTACCCTACAACACACTAATATTTCAAGAGTCTACAGTCACTTGTCAGCTACAAGGCACTGCTATAACTTTAATACAGTTACTTTACTCCACTACCCTATTCTCTCTCACGCAACAAAGCCCTATTCTCTCTCACGCAACAAAACCACAACTCCTAGCTTGTTCTCTCTCAAGACTGGGGGTCTAAATACTAATCACCAAAATAAATGCCACAATAACGACTGTCATGTCTTTCTTTTAAAGAAGATGAATTGTTTACACTAAAATATTTCTCTCCCTGCTACACCAGAAGGAAAACAAACTATCCTGCAACTACCAAGACTCAAGGTTTCATTGAGATATGTTTGAAAATATATAGATACTGTTTACTTAAACACACCGTTTAAATCGTATACACTAACTACTTGCTTGCTGTCTGCATGCCTTCATTCTGTGTGCAATCTGTATCATTTTTGTTAATAGGGAAAAAATATAAACATGAGGACCCTCCCTCAGCAGCTGGTGAAAACGAGTTTAGCTAAACCCAGTCAGTAAACAAGTAAAATGTCAACATTCACAGAAATCTCTGTGCATCTGGACAGGCTAGTCAGTTGGAAGCATCTATACATTTAGTATATCTTTAAAATCACCGTAATTAAAAAAAAAAAAAAAAAAAAATCAATGCAAGACCGATTAGATTTTGGGGTGAAATTACATCAATTAGGTGTATGTGCCAATTTTGTACTCCCCGTACTAAATGTTAGGTTTGCAAGCATTCCAATGCAAAAATCACTCAAAACATTTTAAGATCTATGAAAAACACAATGCTACGTATTGATGAGATGGCAAATTAAGTCCACAAGCTGACAATGCCACAAGAATTATAGGTATTAAATGCACAAGAGATCCTACAAACATTTTTAACAGCACATTTTTTTTGCTGTTCGAGTAAGTCAAACGAGGCAAGGTTTAAGCAATTTAACTTCTCAACATGTAAGGAACAGAAATTTGACTGAGTGGCCATGTACAGGTAATTCTACAGAGATGCTCCCTGTGTCTTTGAGACAATCTAACCCACAAAGTTCACCTGCTCTCATTTAGCACTTGGGTATCCTCTCAAGTCTCCACTCAAACATAATAGTGTTAGTTTTCATAGACTGCAGGCTTAATATGTGGTCTTGCAAGTGGAGTCTTTACATGGAAGGAAGACCGCAGGTTTTAAAACAAATGTACAGGTCTATCAATTCTATTACTTTGAGACTCCTGACATAGGGACTACCCATCTCCTGTTTTCACAGGGGATCCAAACACATGGCCAGTGATTACTTGCTTTCGTTAACAGATTCAATTCTCGGCTGGGGTACCTTCTGTGCAGAGACTGGCACAAACGGAACTGAGCAATATGACAATGGCATGCACAGCCTCTCGTGAGATGATGCTATTAATTGTAAGTATCTGTGTTCATTACCATCAGGGTTGTGAAACGCACATGGGAAAGGACAGCCAAAGACAATGAGGGCAGAGGGCAGCCGATAACGGAGGGAAATGAGTTACTAGAATAACCCTGACTGGTACTATTCAATGAGTATTTATTTGATCATGGTAGAAACTGTTTATATATTGTATATTAAGCAGTTGCTGGTATCCTACTTAACTCAAGATTTCCCATGTAAAAGTAGCTTGATGCTTAAGGAACAGAGTGCAAAGCCTGTACAGTTCCTGTTTAAGGAGGCAGGTGGCACAAGGGACACGTAATGTAGAGTGTATATTTTCTGGTTGCTGTCAATTGAGAGGTTTGCAGCAAAGTTTATGCAGTATGCAAAGTTTTAGTCTGGATCAGCTGTTCGACGGTCATTATTTGCATACTTCGCATTTTTGTTAATTGCCTTCGTTGAAGGTTGGGCATCGAGCTGGCACCGTAAAAATCTACTGCCAATCATCAGTGGACCGGAGTTCCGCTGTGGCGACCCCTAACCGGGAAAAGCCGAAAGAAGAATATCTGGCTTGTTAATACCCATTTCAGCTGCATTTCATGTAGATAACCTTTAAAATACTTTGGTAGCATGTTTTCTTTTTGTAGTAGTATTCCTGAGGCTGTTATATTTTAACACCAGAGTAGCAGAATCTAATTTAAAAGGACTGCTTCCTTGTGTTTATTTCAGTTAATGTGGACACTGGTGCAGCATTTTTATTTTTGGATTTTGGTCAGTAAAAAGTGGCCTGAAGTTTCTAAACACAAGGTCATTAATCTTTAGTTTTACTTCAGATTTCAAAGATTATCTGATGTGGAGTGTTGAACGTAAATAGTGCTGCGGGCTATATACTTTTTTAAATGGTTTGGTGTCTTTAAGACAGTGTCTAAAGTTGCACAGTAGTTTCACGTCTAGACAAGAGTTGTCAGTCACTTGGGTTCCTTACCTTTTGTGGACTCTTTTGAACCTGTGTATTTCAGCAGTACTCAGAGAAAACCCTGGTTCCTACCACCCAGAACTGAGTCCGTAACAAGCCACCTGATCTTATCGTAGTTTAATCCGTGATTTCAACCATTGGGATTACCATCTTCAGATGCATCCTTGTTCTCGTAAGACTTATTCTCCTAAAATTACGAGTTGGTTAAGTGTACGCCCCACATATGTCGCAGTATTGTGTGCGTCTTTCGGCTTTTCCCGGTTAGGGGTTGCCACAGCGGAACTCCGGTCCGCTAATGACTGGTAGTCGATTTTTACATGCCGAGTTACCAGCCCTGACGCACAACCTTCAATGAAGGTATGCCCATTCACGCATGTCTCCACGCAGAAGACGCTCTAGCTGTGAATCGAACCGGACAATGTCTTACTGCAAGGCGGCAACGCTACCACAGCACCACCACCGCGGTTATGATGTCGCAGTATATTTAGTACAAATAAATAGGCATCCCAGTACGTTGGTGGGGCTACTGAAATGGCTTGTTTTTAAATGGTACTAAACCTTGGTCCATGGTGATTTTAAAGTCGAGGTTTAGACGATAGGAGGAATACTAATTGGATAGGCATAATACAGTCCGTGCTAAAGGATGTTGGACATTTTGTTTTGATCCAAGTAGTTCGTATTCATGTACAGACAGCTTCATTGAAAATTCTATAATATTTGAAACGAACAATGGAATAGTGTTGTCAGTCTGTTGCTTCAA
The DNA here is from genome assembly GCF_019279795.1 of Protopterus annectens. NCBI lineage: Eukaryota > Metazoa > Chordata > Ceratodontiformes > Protopteridae > Protopterus > Protopterus annectens. The sequence continues at coordinate 704,277,924 of NC_056741.1, forward strand.
ACAAAAAAAGTTCTGTAACCAAGGGTTTTTTTTAATTAACAAAAAGTATAGTTATAGTTTGTGGATGACTTGAACTTGCGGTCCACCAAAAAATCCCTGGTGTTATTTGCAAAACTCATTTGAGTTTGAGACCCCTGCCCTATAGGAACTTAGAAATGAAGCCTCAGAGCCGATTTCCATTGAAGCAGACAAATAACTGAAGATTCCTTCACTCTGCTTGGACAGCCCACAGTAGAGAAATTGGCAATCAAATTAGCAGTCAGAGTGAAGGTATGAGAAGGAGCCAGAGATTATGAAGCTGTACAGTTGTTTCCTGGGCAGGAAGCTTGTATAACCGAAGGCTACCACAGCAGTGAGAATACTGAATGTGGTTGGTGAAATATCTAGGCAAGAAATTTTCTGGCAGAAATGTAGCAAAGTTAAAAAGCAAAAATCAAGACGCTGTTACTCTGTCGCCATCTTTGCTTCACCCTCCCTCCCCAAACAATTTTGTAAGGAACCAAGTTGGCAACACCCAAATATATTTTGACTATATCTTCAACAATACTACTCACTTTTGAGATTAAAAGAACTTACCCCCAACTTAAAATCAAACCCTACCATTCCCCACCCCCCTAAAATTACCACATTTTCAAGTTCTTGCCTATTGGAGCATATATCCAGCATAAACCCCTGCATAAGACTATCAGTCAACCTGGTGGTGGAAAAATAATGTGGTAAGCTCACATATAAACAGCTACATAAAAACAAAAAGAAAATGTTAATATGCATCACATGGGCAAAATATCATGGCTAGGTGACCAAAATATAAAAATTTGTATGCTGCTGCTGTGATCACAAAGAAAGTATGTTGGTACGATTAGCTGAACATGGATCTAGAGCCAAAATGCTTGGAGTAGCATGTTTTAGCCAGTCAAAACCTCAATGGCTAACTTAGAAGCTAGTGCCCCAGATGCTGCACACTTACATCCTCCATGTTGCACAAGACTAATTACTTGACATACCATCACTTCACTGACCAAGACAGTTAGCTGTAATCATGTGATCACCCATGTATAGGGGGCTAGTAAGCTTGGGATTGTGTCCACTTGGTTTCAAGGAGGACATGAGGAGTGACTATCCCAGTGGCCACAATTGTTTGCATAGAATTAAACTATCCTTGCTACAGCGACTTTACAGCATCTGATAGGAACGTATCAAGACACTTTTCTACATCTTCTGAATTCTATAACGGTTCCTTGCCATGATACTGAAGCACAAGCAATGGCATATTTGGTTTCCATGGACAAGAAAGGAAAGTATCACCACTATATAAGCATACTAAGATGGGAGCAAAATTTCCCCAAGATCATGGGACCACTGACTGCACCTACATTATCAGAGCTCCAATATCATGCCTGATATCAACCAGAAAGGATTCCAATCAAAAAAATTATCAGGTGGTGTACACTGCACATTACAATGGATCTGTGCCCAAAGAAGCTCCCATGATTTCCACGTCTGGCATACATGCCATGTTTACCAGGATTTTAAAGGGTGACTCTCCACAAAAATCAAAGTGGTAGTCACAGTCAACCCAGATGCCAGGAAAGACTAGTCCCATGAATGATAATTAGCACACCACTTGTATGTTGCAGGCAATGGTGGATGTTCCTTAGAATCATGACTAATGGCCCCATCAACAGCCCTCAGATAAAGGCATAGGTGATGTACAACAATGAAGAACACATTCAGACTGCTGAAGCTCCACTTCCACAATTCATCAGGTAACATGCAGCAATATGCACTGAAAACCAATAGCTAGAGATTTGTGATCAGTATCATGCTAGACAACTGTGTGCTAGAACTGCTGCAGCAAGAGGAGGCTGTAGCTTTGGCTAGTATCCATGACAACGGTGGAGGAGGAGGCAGATGTGGAGTTAAATGAACCAACTGCAGCAGGCCCTTGCACAAGGCAAAGGAAGGTGTACATTGTGACACTGGCTAAGTGGCAGCATCTGGCCCACAAGTATAAGCTATGACAGCACATCAAGAACAAAAGTGATGAGTAGTAGCATGCACACAGACTACACATTACAGTATACTGACAGGTCATGATATGCACCAAACATTACCATACCTGCATTATCCAAAATAGTTGGGATTCAGTGGCTGAGAGTAGCATCACTAACACAGATGAAAACACTATGGGTGGTGCTTGTGGTAATCACACCCACTTAGAGGGCTATGGGGCATCAGGTATCACTTAATCCAGTTACAGGGTGGAAAGAAAAAATTCTACTAGTGAACATTTGCTGGCTGTACCACATCACCGCACTACTTGTCTAAAGGCCAACAGAGCACACTGGGCGTGTTGCAGGAATGTTGCAATACCCCCCCAGTGGTCCTACAAAATTATGCAGTCCCTTAAATCACGTTCCAAAATGCATATATGTAACTCGAAGCAAGGCTGGGTCAGGGGTCCTGATAAGGTTTTGAACTGTGGGACCTCCGAGTGGCTTGCCTGGTAGGGTGTGCTCATAATATTAACAACACAGCAAGCACCATAGCAATGACAATATTCAACATCCTCTGGTCTCATGGGTTAACACCTGCTCAGGAAATCCTCCAGAATCATGGGTACACGACCATCTATATTCATCTCCCCAGCACAGCATGCACAAACCTCAGTGATGGTGCAGCCCTCCAATATAGGTCTATACATTAGATGTAAGGCCATCACAGACGGAACATTCTTTAAACAACTGACAGCAGAGGTTTATCCTGCACCTCCACAGTCCTCTCAGCTATGGGTGGCGGGAGTGTGCCTTCGTTCCTAAGTCAGCATTGTCTCGGTGTCCTTACAGCTGCATAGGGTGCACTGTGCCTTCATGGTCAGTCTCCAAACACACGGCTAACCATAGGTATTTACCTGCTATGCTGTGCTGCACCTTCGCCCAGTGAAACCACTGAGTCCATGCAGACAGCATACCAGTGTTGGTGACAACACCCAGTTTGAGTCTCCAGCATTAGAGAGTAGACTGTTGCACTATTTTCTATGGGCATATGTAACATTGTGCTCCAATATGCTTGGTAGACAAGTGTGCACACCAGAGTAAAACATACAAAGACGACAAGCAAAGTTTTAAAGGAATGGTACATGCCACTATTCACCTGATGTGGCTGTTACTAAAACACTTATGCAGCAGTCACCAGCCCAGACCACACACATCTTCTGCCAAGAGTTCTTCCACCATCACAGAGGAATAACAGAACTCCTCAATATCTGCAATATACCACTTCATTAAGAGAAGCATGCCCTTGGCAATTTCTTAGGCCCTGGCATGCAGGAGCATATCAGATTCTGTGACTTGCCCATTAGGCATATTACCACTGGCACCCACCTCTGTTTTACACTACGACCTGCCACACCTGATCCCAGGAGATCTTCTCTACTTTACCCCTGTCAAGAATATATGTCTGCCACATGCACATACTGCCTGAAACAGCACCAGTCTCCTGTGTGCAGTAATCTTCTCTGGCCATCGACATTCTTTGACCTACTGTCGGAGCAAAAGAAATCTGTGGATCAGTGTGGGTATACATCACACTATCAGCCAATATTTGCCTCACTACTATAAGATAACTGTTCATATATTCTGCCATAGTATGGTACCTTTGAGCACGTGAGGCATGCATGACATCCTTTGCACTTCTGCCACTAGAGTTTGTTTACAAATGGTAGAGAGTGTGGCCAGCTCCATTTATCCTGGCTGGATGTACTCCCCAGCCTGTCAGTCCCCCACCACTACAACCAGTGAATGATAGCATAACACCACAATTCACCTGTTACAGCCAGTGCAGTGTTACCCCCCGCCCAAAACACAACTATGCTGCGAGAAAGTCTGTGGCTGCCAAGCCCCCTTGAATTGCAACTACACTGCTATGGTCTATTACTAATGGCTCTGTGCTCGGTCACCTCCCCTACACGGAATTACATTGACAAAAAATAGAAATTGGATAGGTTGCTCATTGTAATGCCATCAACTCAAAATTGGTGACTGTAGTTTTTAATGTCATAAGGGTCATACAAAAGTTACTATCCAACCATCCCAGTTAAAATTAAATAAAATTTTACTTATTCAGAAACTCAGCAGTTGCAACAGACAATTTTGCTTTCTTTTTTCAGACATTCTGTCTGCTGCTGTCAGTATGTAGGAAGTATGCAAATCAAACATATGATGTACACAGTTAGATATACAAGTGCTTGTAAAATCAACAGCATTACCTGTGCAGGTGTGAGCTAGAACAAATTAGTGGCCAACTTTTAAAGTTTTGTTTTACTGCATTCTGACAGCCGAGATGTATACAAAGTTGGGTAAACAAACCAAGGATGACAAGACCTTAATTGTAAAAACATAGAAAGCCACACGAACCAGTTAAGCAATTATATTCCCTCTAATTACAAGGGCTTAAATCAGAACAGGCATCACCAGAAGTTACCACCTTAAATACATTCCATAATTGAAAGTAGCAACACCTTAAAGGTATATACCCAATATTATAACATTAACATAACAATAGTAGTTCACTAGGTTAAAGACAAACATAATATATCCAAATATACAAAGTGTTCTGACAATATACGCCATCTAAATATACAAATGTTCTGACAATAAATGCCCACAATAAAACATTAACATACCATTTATAAATGTAAAAAACTGAAAAAAAAAATCACAAGAGAAACATTACAAATAGCAATGACAATTAAAATCATCTTCTTTCAGCTGCTCCCATTAAGGGTCACCACAGCGGATTAGCTGTTTCCATTTCTTCCTGTCCTCTGCATCTTGCACTGTCACACCAGTCAAATGTAGGTCCTCTCTCACCACATCCATAAACCTTCTTTGGTCTTCTTTTCCTCTTACCTGGCAGCTACATCCTTCTCCAAATATATCTACCATCCATCCTCAGCACGTCCAAACCAACGCAATCTTACCTCTCTGGCTTAGTCTCCAAACCGTCCAAACTGAGCTGACCCTCTAAAATGCTCCTTTCTAATCCTGTCCATCCTCGTTACATCCAATGAAATCTTAGCATCTTTAACTCTGCCACCTCCACCTCAGACTCCTGTCTTTTCATCAGTGCTACAGTCTCCAACCCATACAAGATAGCTGGTCTCACTAACACCTTGAAGGCCTTCCCTTTCACTCTTACTGGTACCCTGTCTGTCACAAATCACTCCCGACGCCCTTCTCCACTCACTCCACCTTACCTGCACTCTCTTTTTCACCCCTCCTCCACACTCACCATTACTTTGAACTGCTGATCCCAAGTACTTAAACTCACCCACCTTCGTCAACTCTTCTTCCTGCATCCTCACCATTCCTCTGTCCTCCCCCTCATTCACACACACATTCTCTTAACCCTGCTCCCTACTCTCACTACAAAATTACATCATCCACAAACATCACAGTCCACGGGGACCTCTGTCTGATCTCGTTTGTCAACCTGTCCATCACCACTGCAAATAAGAAAGGGCTCAGAGCTGATCCTTGATGTAATCCCACCTCCACCTATTAAACACAGCCATCAGTCCTACCGCAGACCTCACCACTGTCACACTGCCCTCATACATACATCTCTGTCACTCACGACTTCCACATACAATACCACAACTCCTCTCTAGGCACCCTGTCAAATGCTTCTCCAAGTCCACAAAGACACACTGCAACTCCTCCTGACCTTCTCTATACTTAAACACCCTCAGAGCAAACATTGCATCTGCAGTGCTCTTTCCTGGCATGAAACCAAACTGCTGCTCACTAATCACCACCTCCCTTAACCTAGATTCTATTCTTTCCCATAGCTTCATGCTGTGGCAGATTAATTTTATTCCTCTGTAGTTACTACAACTCTGCACACGACCTTTATTCTTAAAAGATCGTACTGACACACTTCTCCACTCCTCAGGCATCCTCTCACCTTCCAAAATTTCATTAAACAAGCTGGTTAAAAAACCCACTCTTAAACCTCCATGCTTCCACAGGTATGTCCTTTCCATTCTTTATGCTGTCAACTTCATAATTGCCCTTACTTCCTCCTTGCTAATCTGTTGCACTTCCTGATTCACTATCCCCACATCATCCAACCTTCTCTCTCTCTTTATTCATCAACCCCTCAAAATACTATTTCCATCTACTCAACACACTTTCTTCGCTTGTGAGTATGCTTCCTTCATTATCCTTTATCACCCTAAACTGCTGCACATCTTTCCCAGTTCGATTCCACTGTCAAGCCAATCTGTAAAAGATCCTTTCCTCCCTCCTTAGTGTCCGGCCTTTCATACACCTTACCTTTCACCACCTCTCACAATAAAACCTACACACTGTATTTTACAATACATGTACTACACACACACACACACACACACACACACACACACACACACACACACACACACACACACACCTTTAAATTTTAAAAGAAATCTAATACAAGTCTGCTCATTTAACCCTGGTGAGGGTAGCAGCATCTTAACAGTTGCCATAGCAACTCTATTCCGATCTACTCTCCCACACACCACCCCCTGGGGTCAATATAAATTAAAAATTCTGAAAACATACTTAAAGCTTTACATTCTAGTACACAATTAAAGAACTGTTCAAGTTTCTCTTCAAAATATACCAGTATTCATAAATCTTTTATTAAAATTCTCTTGGTTTCCCACCACATAAAACACAAGAACAAGTGGAACACTTAGTTGGCTTTACTTGCTGGGTAGAGTTGTCTGTGGATGAACGTGACTGACACTACTGTCAATATTTGAAGCTAAGCAGTCTTTCCGGCTTTGCAGAAGCACTGCATTTCTGTGAAGCCAACTGGAATACTTTACTGTGGCTATTTAACAAACACCCAAGGTATGCACAGTCAAAATGACTAATTGGCAAGTAAGAGGATTATCAATGATGAAAACACCAGTATTGTATGTATGTGTGGGAGACAAAAGGTGACCGTTTCTCCAGTTATTCAGTGAGTTTTTTCAGTCCTTGGTGAGTTGGTTCGTGGAGTGATATTTCTGGAGTCAGAAGGTTCCAAAATATCTAAAAGGTATGAAACTAGTTATAATGTTTTCCATTACAATCACTGTACTCAATAACTGGCTATCTGGACAGGATGTGTGCTGCAGCAACTGATCACTGACAAAGTAGTGCTGCCATCTAATTGGGTTTGGCTGAGCTGCCGGCTGTGATTCCATCTCTGTGCTGTCTACATGAACTCCCAGTCCCTATGTAGGTTTTACCACTACACTTCAGTTTCTACCCCCAGACCCTCAGGCAACACTTTTTGACCATTTGTGGTTTTACTTTCATCCCAAGTCAGCGTTTGTGAATCCCAAGTCAGCGTTTGTGAACCCCTCATTTGCAAAAGTGATTGCCACCAGTCATCAGTTCTCTCTCTCGTCTCTCATCTATCTTGCACACAATTTGCAGAAAGTGCAAGGAAATAGATTTTTCAACATACTAGGTTTTTTCACCAAAAGGAATGCATCCCATACTGTACTGCTGCATAACAAGCTTGCCAGCTTTTACAAAGATTTCTGTAATCCAACTACAATAGTGACGTTGCTGTAATCGGACTATTCTTAGCAAAGTCACAGGAAAGAATATTGTGGTTTTTAATGGTGGACTGCAAAAGATGCAGAAATTGGATAGTTAAATAACATATTTTATGAAGCATCTGTTAAAAGATGGTGGTTGGAATTTCCTGCACTTTCTGCAATTTAAGAATCACTGGTAAAACTTCCGTAGGGAATGATACCATGGTCAGAAACCCCAAAACACTTGACTTTACAACAACTCGCCACCATAACAGGTGTGTCTTAAGACTGATTAATATGTAGTCCTATTACATAAACAATGAAACAAGAAACAAGGGATTAACTTCAGACCACTCAAGCTGAACTTGGTAATGAGTAAAGAAAACCACACTACAGCCGTCTAGCAGCGGTCCGGTCCGCAACACTTGATACAGCACTGCTTGCTGGCAGGTTACACAGATTAATTAAGCCTGAGGTGGACTGTAAATTATGTTACCTTTATGAGCCAAAGCACACACTAGGCACCCCACTTCAGAAATGCCTTATCTTGCAGATTAGCAGCACTTGTGTGTAAATTCAAACTAAACTAATGAGCTCTAGAGGTCTGGGTCACGCAGCAAAGATGTTCACACATCCACGCCAACATAACTTGCTGCAACAAGCAAGTCACACAGGAGACCAAAAGTAGTTTAAAGTGACTCAGTACCACTAGCACCGTCTCTGCTTAAAAAGTTATGTTTCTAAAAGTTTAATTACTTGGTAAATTGTTTGTTACAAAATTTGTGCATAGGAAATAAATGCTGTAGCACCACTTGGCTTTCGGCAGCCAACACTGGCTTGGAGTAGGAATATGGAGTTATTGAGTTCACAGGTTCATAAGCAAGTACAAGGCTAGCTGCCACTGCAGGTTATTTTATGTCTTTTTTTGCGCTTGAAATAAGCTATCCCATTTGGTTATAGCACTGGCCTTACCTATCCCATGACTGATTATTCTCATTAGGGTAAGGTGTAGATCCCGTTTATTCTCATTAGGGTAATGTATAGCTAACGGGATCTACACATTATCCCAGTGAGAATAAACGGGATCATACCATCAATAATATGAAAGGAGACATACACAAAAGAAAGCATTTAGGCACTGCCTATGTCCATTAATAGTACAGGGGCAGTCCCGGGGTGAGCGTCTTCTTTACCCCATCCACAGATTTAAACTGCACTTACAAAGAGACAGGGATGAACTTTGTTTTATGCGGATGGGGGGGGGGGTCAATTTCAGAACAGCGGTATCTTCAGCAAAATACACCTGTTCCTCCAAATCATTCTGTTGATGTGGCAGAAGAGGTTTAAATCCCTACATTGAGTATTTCTGATGCCATTTGATTTGCTGATGTGCAGTAAATCTAATCAGTAATGGGTCTGAGGAATGCCTTGCAACACAGACAATGATACATCTTACTGCATGTAAGATAGAAAATATACTAACGGGGTTCTGAGTAGATACAAGCATAACATGTTTACGCCTTGTACCCTTCTAGTAAGGTATCTCTGAGGGCAAACCAGTTGCTGCATGTGTCTGGACACATTTGTCTGGTACTTTGGGCAAGAATAATACACTTTGGAACAAGAACATGATACAATCTTATAATCAGCACCTCATACTCCAGATATAACAAAGGGGACTCCAAAAAGGTTCTACGTTGTAGTGTCCAATAACTCAACAATAACCCAAATCATACTACCACAATTTCTAACAACATGCATTCAAGATTAAAATGCTTAGAGCCAAATACAAACTTCAAATATGTTTGATTGAAAAAACTCACCTAAAATAATTTCATACCTTTGGTCACTATTCTGAATCAGATCCTAAAAACGTGTAACCTAAAGGAATTTTGTTACAGTGACAAATTACATCACTAACGTTAGAACATTTCAAACAGCAAAATTTACACCACCATAGTGCCCGAAGTGACTGAGCAAAATTCTAGCACAATATTGGACTTCCACCAAATGTGCTTGGGGAAACTCATTAAAAAGTACCCCCCCCCCCCGGATTTACTAATCTTCCGTGCAAGACTAGATTAGTCTTGCAAGGAAGCGCCAGGGTAAGAGTATGACAGCAGTGCGCCATGCATATTAATGAGGGCACGCTGCCTCAACTCTAAAGCTTACACGGATCGTGGACGAGTTTAGGGGGCGTGCCGGACTGCCGAGCAGTCCAAATATCCACGCCCCTACAATGAAGAAATGCCGCAACTTCACATTTAAATGAGTGAGTCCGCTCATATGTGTACAATGGAACACTACACTCCCCCATATGTTCAACAGAATAAAAAATAAGAATTTTTTTTATCTTCCAATATAGCTGCGCAGGTTTGCCCATTGCTTAGCTACAGTTAAAGCAGCTTAGACACCACAAGAGGATAACAAGAAAAATATATGCACATTAAGCAACATAGCGATAGTGTAGTGGTTGGAGCTTTCGCACAAGGAGGAGACATTCCCGGTTCGAGTACCACTACTGCAAGTTCCATTTCCTGTGAGAAATCTGTATACAAAAACATTTCCTGACATTATTTTATGTATAAGTTTGCAAAAATCATTGGAATGTTAAATTTAGTAGTGCATGAAATATATATGAAGGTGAAATGTTTATGCATTCTGAGGCATAAGTACCTTATTTTAAGCAATATAAAGCACTGCTAACCACATTACCAGTATTGAGCATATTTAAATACATTTGCGCGTAGCTGCGCAGTGCTTAGGAGGAGTAACAGGTTCACCGCACGTTACTGCCGATTACCTTCGCGCAACTCCGCTCTAACCAGCGCAACATCGGGCAAAGTCGGGCAAACACGCTCACACCAGCTTTACTGTTCCTTAACCAGTCAGTTCTGCCCAGCAGGAAAATAAAAAGCAGTGACAGGGCTCGAACTCAGGATACTGTGCACTATAATCACAGTACTCAACCACTAAGCCATGATAGCATTTTACAAACATGCACTTTCAGAGACATATCTATCAGAGAGATTTTAAACATTGCCAACATCAGCTAAGCAGGTGTGCCCACAGCTGAGCTTTTCCAAAACTGGCCAATCACAAATAAGTGCAGGAAATGAGGCATATTTAATCTCCACAGGCAGAAATACTTGCTATAACTGGTTGTAGCTTCCTTCTGCAGTTAGCATGGCTGGCGTAGGTGAGGGCACTCTGTTTAGAGCGCAACGCTGGGGCATCCAGGAGTCCAAAATTATGGTTTGGCTCCTCATCCACAAACATGAGCAAAGACTCCTGCAGGGCCAGTACCAGGGTACCCAATATAAAACGGAGGCCTGGAACAGTCTTGCCCGTGATCTCACCAGTGCCACTGGTGTTCCTCGGACTGGTGAGCAGGTCAGGCACCATTATTCTGACCTGAAGCGGCGTAGGGGGGATGGACTGGACCAGTGGTTCCAGGAATCCTGTAGGATGCCTAATGCTCCAGTACTGAGTAAGCAGCCATTGTATAAAGTAGTTAAGAATTGCCATGCTTGTCTATACTACGGATAGGTATGTCTCAATATCACTGCATTTACTTCACAGCTGCAGGTGACCGGGCTATGAATCTGCAAGCCCATGAAGATAGGCTGCGTCATGAGGCAGGTTAGTAATTATTCTGCAAGTACTGTTATATAAAATAAATGAGAGAGCGCCTTCAAACAGTGTTTTAACCCAATAAACAAAGGTGTAATAATCCTTTAATAAATGTATAATTCCTGGAGTGTGTCTGTGTCATTTTCTTTGACATGTTGTTGTACTGCTGCATTCTACAAATAATAGTGTTGTATTAAGCAGTGTCAACCCACACTTGGGTAGGCCCACATAACGTGGATGAAGGGAGTGCCAGTAGCTTTTATGCATATTTACAGCCCTCAACTGTTGGTTCATGCCCAGCATGTACAGGTTAATCTGGCACATGAGTAGCTTAGTATTGTGTTCCCCAGAAATGTCAGTGTGCTGCCAGAAATGTAGGGAGCTGTTAACATATAACTGATACTTTCACCTGAACATATTTAGATAATTATATGAAAGTAGAGCCGTCAGTGTACCATCTTAGCAGTACTTTGTGTGAGCAATTCTCAAAATATGTTGCAGTAACATCTGCATCTTGGACAGTTTGTATGCAAGATACAGCTCATGTATATAATGATCTAGCAAAATCCATTTGCACAATATAAGGACATTGGGTAGTGCAATACATGCAAGGGACATAACTGCAGTCAATAGGAATGAAGTGAAAACTAGAAGGATATACAAGTTGTTAATTGAGCCATCTTTTCCCAGCCTACTGTATGTGCATAAAAAATGCAATTCCACACCTCAACCGGTATGTCTAATCTCAAATTTGTTGGGACACATGTCCTATTGGTTTATACATATTTGCATTTATTTCTAATGCATGTGCCCTGTTAAAATACCACAATATTGGTGGCCTGTTGCCATAAATTAAACCTGCATGCTGTTGTAAAGTCCACTATTGTTTTATATATACATGTGTTATGTTTGCTTTTCAACTGTTGAAAATCTGGTGTGTTGGGTTAATGGGAATACTTCTGCATGCTGTTAGAACTAATTGGGAATGCTGTTGACTGTTACTAACCCATATCTTTATTAAACTCTCCAAAACATAGTTTGTATGGGAAGGCCGGTCCCAGCGGATCCACCTGTCCCACCTCAGCTGGCCATGGCACCAGCAGATCTGGTGCCCAACCTGGGACCTCCTCCTTAGTTGGCCCTGTGCCACCTTCGGGTGGAAGCGCTGCAGGGGATGGGGCTCGGCCCCCATGCAAGCATGGGCAGAAAGGCATCTATCACCCCTCGTACGGTCCGGGCTGTAGTGGAGAGAGAGATTGAACGTTCTGTTGCAGAACCTCTACGCCAGCTTGAGGCCAGAGTGGCGCAACTCACGGGTCAGCCTGCCCCTCCTACACAGACACAGCACAGCCAACTTCTGGGCTGTGAAGGTGCAGTGGTGACTGCCCATGGGTGGGTACCTCAGTCCCACCGTTTCCATCCGGGGGCTCAGGTTTGCGATTTCCAAACATCCCTCCCCGTCAAAGGTGTTCACCCACCACGTGTCATATACCGCCCCTGTATGCGTCGTCTGTTTACCTCCCCAACCTACCTCAAATTTACCTAACTTCCCCTACCCCACATTTCTACTCTCACCTGAAAAAGGGGGGCAATCTGTTCACAAAAAAAAAAAAAAAAAATTACTCCCCATACATAGCTGCCCATTTTGCACACGTCCACTGGACACATGAAATGTTGTTCAATTGGCATTACAACATACTTTGTTTTCCTCGCCTCTCTCTCAAGGGTTGAAGGGTTCATATCTACCTCCAAATGTATTGCATATGCACAGCTGTTGAAGAAATGGGCAGCTATGGACCTTCCCCTACACCCGTCCTGCACATCCCCGAGCTATTTTCCATACTGTCTTTCCCTCTTTGTGCCCCTTTTTCACCAGTTTCCTATCCCCCCATTTTTCTTTTCTTTCGAAGAAATTAGCGCGGGGGTGACCGGGAGTAAGCACTATTAAGCAATAGCGAGTGGGTTTGCACTTGTTTGCACTTGGCTAAGCAATGCGGGCCATTGCACAAACCTGCGCAAACCCACTCACAACTGCTTAAAAGTGCCTTAGTCACTCTGTATGTGAGGGCCCTTGTTCTGCTCAGGAACAAAAGAAACACCTCTGCAAGTCTCAAACCCCGGACCTTGCACACACTACACAACATGAAGTACCACTAAGCCACGGTAGATATACATTAAGTTGGTGCTAAAATTATATCATGCATCAGAATGAGTGAATGCAAAGGAAAATTAGGAATACCATACCACAAAACATGTTCTGTGGATGTTGATCAAAAGTAGTTGTGGGATTACATTACATGACTGTGATAAGAGAAGCAGCCATTCTAGCAGGAAATAATGTTACACCATCACCTTACAACCCCACACAGTATCACAGCAGGACAAACATTGGCATATCTGTTTAGGGCAGAGGCCATACCTCTCAACTGTCACTAATTTTCAGGGACGTCCCTGATTTAGACAAATTTAGCGCTTTCCCTCCGAATCCCTCCTAAAACTAGTGACTTTGGGCAGAGAGGTGGTGAATTACACTTAATGAATAATGACAATAATTAAGAGTTGTACACTTCTTTTAATTCAGAAAAGGTGTATTAATTCATATGCTCTGATTCTCTCAATGTTTCAACGAATCGAATATTGACTAAGGCTCTTGCCACCCCCATAGTGCCTTTTTGAGGCAAGGCTCAAAAGACAAATCCACCTCCATAGACAACACAAGGAAAAAGAAACTAAGAGTAATGCTGCTCAACGCCAGAAGTCGAAACCTCAAGATGCATGCACTCGAGGCTCTCCTCAGTATGGAAAATATCGATATCTGTGCAGCAACAGAAACCTGGTTCAAGGCTCCCAAGAGCACCCCGGCACTACCAGGTTATACCTCATACCATGCTTTTCGGCACCAAAACTCAAACCGAACCACAAAATGAGGGGGAGTATCCATATTCATCAAAAGATACCCACACTTCCAGGTTAGTGGCACTGCACGAAGCATCGGAGACCATATATGTGCAACTAACAGTGGGCAAAACTGCCTTTCAGTTTGTAGCCTGCTACAGGCCACCCTCCCAAACTCAGGAACCCCACTCAGCTTTCCTGAGAACACTGGAGAATATGAAGGTCTCTCCAAACACCATCATATTGGGTGACTTCAACTACCCAAACATAGACTGGGAGCACTACTCAAGCCCCAACACCCTCACCCAACGGTTACTACAATTTTATAAACTCAAATGCTATGGAACAACTGGTCACCACTCCCACAAGAGGGGAAAACATATTGGACCTGATCATCACCAGCATGGGGACTCTAAGTTCCATACCAGTGGTATACCCCTCATTGGTAAGATCTGACCATAAATTAATCTCACTGGACATCTATATCCCGTTCCCACCCCCAGCCAAGGAAACCACGGTGAAGAACTTCTCAAAAGAAAACTTTACACTTCCCAAAACAGAGGTGGAATCCTTTAAAGCCCCCAGGCCTGTGGAAAATACAGCCTAAACCGCAGAATCCTTTACAAACGCATTCTATGGACATCTACAGAAATGCATGGATCGTGCTATCCCAAATAAAACCAAGACTCACTCCTCCAAAGGCAGGAGACCTGTCTGGTGGACCCCAGCCATAAATAAGCTATACAACAGAAGGAGGAAGCTACTACATGATGGAGCAAAATCCCAAAAAGGGAAGGCATCTCTGATCAGTACTAGCAAGAAACTACGATCCCTCATAAAATCATCTAAGGCCAGCTTAGAAAGAAAAATTGCACAAGACGCTAAAGATAATCACAAGGCCTTCTTTAGTTATGTCAGGAACCTGGGTGGCAACTCCCAGATATGCTCAGAGTTAGTTGAAAATGACAAAAAATACACTGAACCCACAGACATTACCAACATCCAGGCAGACAGGTTCAGTGCAAACTTCTCCCCCCTTCCCCCCCAAAAGAGCAAATGTCTATCCCAACAGAGTGTAGTCTCCCTGACATCACAGATGCACAGGTGAGAGCTGCCCTCTCCAAAGCAAAAAACACAGCATCAATGGGACCGGATGGTGTTCCAGGCTGCGTCTTACACAAGCTCCAAGAACTGAACCCTCACATAGTCACTGTTCAATCTCAGCCTTACTACAGGATATGTACCCAAGGAATGGCGTACAGCAATAGTGGTCCCACTCCACAAAGGTGGTGCCACAACGGACCCAGGAAACTATCACCCTATAAGCCTGACTAGCCTGGTCTGCAAAGCTATGGAGCATATCAAGGAACTCAAACAAAGACATTGGGAACCTCCAAACACTGGATCCTACCCAATTCGGCTTTGTTAAGGGCAGATCTTGCCTCTTGAACCTGGTCGACGTCTTTGAAACAGTCACCAAGGCCATAGATGAAGGGAAGGTAGTCCACACAGCCTACCTGCACCTCGCAAGAGCCATCGACACAATATCCCACTCGGGCATCATAAATAAGCTCACCAGCTTAAATATCAACCCCTGTGTGTCACAAGATGGGTTGCAAACTGGCTCAACGATAGAACCCACATGGTCAGAATTGCAGGTGCCATGTCAGACTCTAAACCAGTTACAAGTGGCGTCCACAAAGCTCAGTCCTGGGACCTCTCTTGTTCGGCATATATTTCTCTGAGGTACAGGCTAACACGGGAGGACTATGGCTGAACAAGTTCGCAGATGACTGCAAACTGGGTGCCATAATCGACTCACCGACTGACACAAGCATCCTCCAAAAGGGTCTCACAGAGACGGATTACTGGTGCCAGAGCCATGGCCTAAAGCTAAATGCCAAAAAGTGCATAGTCATCCCCTTTGGGAAAAACAAAGTGCCCACAAATTACCACATAGGTGGTAATCCATTAAGTACAGAAGAAGTAACTAGGGATTTGGGGACCCAAGTAGATAGCAATCTCTCCTTTGGCAAACACGTTGCCAAAGTGGTTAGAAAGACCTTCTATATAGCCCACCTCATCACGAAAGGGTTCACATCTAGATCGAGAGGTCATTGTGCCCCTGTACTCAGTCATCAGGCCCATAATTGAATACAATGCCCCATTTGGGATGTACCTTACCAGACACCTGCAGCAACTGGAAAGACCCCAAAAGTACCTCATCAAGAGGATCAAGGGACTCAAACAGATGCCCTACGGAGTTAGGCTAAAGAAACTCCAGCTCTACTCAGTTGCTTACTGCCTACTCAGAGGCGATCTGTGCCTGATGTATAAAGCCATGTCCAAACCAGAATTAATGGACATGCTCCATCTCAGGAAATCCAAATCTCTTCGAGCTACACACTCCAGGGACTTAAACCTCAGCAAAGAAATAAATAGGACATGCTGGAGGGACAGATTCATATCCCAGAGGTTCCCCTCACTCTGGAACAAAATCCCAATCCATGTTAGGCAGAGCCCCTCAATGACCCTCTTCAAGAGAAATCTTGACGAGTGGATGGGAGATTGTAGGTTTACCCCTGGGATCTCTTCTGTGTCCCTACTAGACAGAGACACAGTAAACGAACCTTAAAAGGGTTATCTTCTGTGACCTACTATACAGAGGCACAGTCAACTAATCTAAAAGGGTGGTGAAAGCCAAACACACTCTGGCTAGGCTTATAAGTGCCCTAGGGCAGATAGCCTAGTATCAGCCTATGAACCTATAATAGCACTAATATTTTAAAAGTGTCCCTGATTGTACCTTATTTTTTCCTGACTTTTCCCTGACCCTGTTCAAATTTGTCCCTGATTGGTTGAGAGATCTGGCAGAGGCAGAAACACAGAGGCATATTAGCCTTTCTGCTGTTACACACTGTGCAAATAGCTTTGGAAGGAGTTTTGGAAACATACCCTTATGTAGGAATAAAACACTAAAATACAAATGGATGTAGCCATGTACTGGTAGCAACCAACTGTAAGAATGCCATTGCTCTATTGGTGAAAAGACGTGTGTGGTGTACAGACAAACATAACAGGCTATTCTCTGGCTATCATGTGGATAGGTCCACAGTTGGGAGTTACGCAGACAGACTACATTCCTTGATAAAGTAACACGTACACAGCAACCCTGTAAGTCCAGCAAGATAAAATGCACACAATACTACTTGAGCTCGCTGTACTTCTGCAACCCTACCCAAATGTAGAATTTACCTGTGTGTGTGTGCAGGGTCTACCAAGGATGTAGATAAGCATACTCACTGTACTGAAATGAGTCCAGTTTTTCTGAGCAGCTCGTGTTAATGTCAGCACTAAAAAAGCACAAAATGTTTAGAACTGTGTAAATGAATATTCACATTATAGCAGTTCACAAAATTCTTGTGCCAAAATAATAAATTTCTATAACTAGCTTTGTATGGCAGTTAATTGTAACAGCTGAAAAGAAAGTACATCTTTCCATGTATCTTGGGGTAGCATTTTGAGGGGTGAGTACATTTTTACACTGACAAGTGGGTACTGGAAGCAGCAACATTAGGTCCAAGTACAAAATTTAAATCTCTGGTTACACCCCTGGCTTCTGATACAAGAACTATTCCTACCTTCTGTCTTAAACAATGATGTCCACACCAAAGAAAGATGATCTCCATCTTGGAAAGCTGAAAGGGCCACGCCTACATGAGTCAGCAATTTATAGTACTGGGTTGCTATGACAGTGATTACTTCAATTACTACACAGCAGGCTGCCTGCAATTAGCAAATGGTGGGCACTAATTGGTGCAGAGGCCATCACATGCTCATGTGCAATTCCTACAAATGCAGCCTGCAATCTATGCCAACAAACTCAATCACTCTATTGGGAGAGAGTGAGTGAAGGAAAAATAAATATTACCAAATTATACAAAGGAAAGGTATGTGACATGTATTTACTGGCATGTAGTAGATGTTACTGAAGAATAGTCTACATAATGTGACACATTCATATGTGGCAGCAGTATACTTCTTTCTGCACAGGTGTTCTGCTTAACTACTGCTATGGACAATACTGTGTGTGTACCTGTGGGCAGTGGGACATACCTTTGAAATGTGTAGCTCAGCATTAAATATCTGATGCATGTTATCTGTGTTCTGTACAGTACAGTAGTGTGGTCAATGGCTGTTGGAGATTAGCGCTGACATTATATAAACATGGGTGTGACAGAACACATGCATGATAGTCATATTAAAGTGTAGCTTAGCACTGGCAAGTGTTGTAGCAGTCTAGATTGCTTATCTAGCATCTGTTGCCATATATACCCCCCCCCAATGTTTG
Organism: Protopterus annectens; assembly: GCF_019279795.1. Taxonomy (NCBI): domain Eukaryota; kingdom Metazoa; phylum Chordata; order Ceratodontiformes; family Protopteridae; genus Protopterus; species Protopterus annectens. Next base: position 704,296,385 of record NC_056741.1, read on the forward strand.
TCTGTGTTCATATGTGACACCTGTTTATGTTGCAGCAAGGCCCAACAGTTCAGCTGTGAGGTCCAGGGACTTACAACAGTGTGGACCATGTGTGTGTATGCCACACATATACAAAGAAATATATATTCACACCTGTATATGTGCATAGAGCAGGGGACATATTGCAACTGTTTGCGAAGGGGGTATATATATATATATATATATATATATATATATATATATATATATATATATATATATATATATATATATATATATATATATATTGAAGGTTAGTATGCGCATATTTGTATGTAGGTTTTAGTGTGTGACAAACAAGACCGCATACAGTGCTGGTATATGACATGTGGTGGTTAAACACTGGATGGTTCGTTCAGTTTGCAATGCTGAAGCCGGTAAGGCCTGCTAAAGCTACCTGGGCTAAGAACACCTTCAATGCATTTATCCCAAGACTGTGCGATGTTATTACATTACTGTACACCTTACATCCTTGGTACAATTGATATTCTCACTATGAAAAGTGAATTGTATATATATATATATATATATATATATATATATATATATATATATATATATATATATATATATGTGTATATATATATATATATATATGTATATGTAAACAAATGGATGTATATGTATATATGTGTATATACACACTCATACACACCATCTTCTTGTTACAATAGATTCTCTGTACTGTTGTCGTACTGTGATGGTCAATATGCTTGTGAATACGTCAAAGATATGTATTTGTGGGATAGCTTACTGGGAAACTGTTTATTCTATGGTATTCTGGGTCCTTGCTTTGATCCTAGCAAAAGCTGTGTATTCTGTTGCTAGGCAGCACTGTGTATATTCTGTTGCTAGACAGAACAAGTGCTATTACATACAGTGTGATTAAGTCCCTTGCTTTTAACTAGGGTGTGTCATTGGAGGCTAAAGCACTACATCTATGATTATTGATTGGTACCGATCTTGAAAGCAAATCTTGTGTGTAATGTAGTACTAACTGAAGCTCTGGGCCTGTACAGCAAAGTATGGTGCATGTCCGCATTGCTTGCATCTACTGTTTTGTGTGGTCCCTGTATTCATCACAGATTACATTTCTCAAGATTAAGGTTGTGCAAGTACTGACACACAGTACTGTATAGTACACACAAAGCTTATCTGGGTTGTCATACCGTTGTGTCCTGTAATTATGTCTGACGTGTGTGGGTATGTCTGTAAAGTACAGTTGTGTACACTTACCATAAATGTAGATGTTAGTGTGTCTTCACTGTTGCAGTCATGACTGTAGGGTTCTCCCCTGCCAGCAGGCAGTCCTCAGTCGGCCAGAATCCCAAAGTCTGGGTCCGGCGTCGGCTGCTCAGCCATGCTCCCTGACGTCAGAGCGCCAGGAGTACAAAGCTGACAGCCGGTGCCATGTTCTCCAGTTTTTCTTGCCCCAGATGTCAGATGTTCCAAAATGAGTAAGATCCCATACCCTTTGCAAATACACCTCAGAAGGGTGAAGAAGGGAACCACACAAAAGAAAAAAATAAGAGGGGACAGGAGGGAGGGAGGGTAACCCAGACTGCAACAGTGAAGACACTCGAACATCTACATTTATGGTAAGTGTATACAACTGTACTAGGTTCATAGTGTTTCACTGTTGCAGTCATGACTGCAGGGTTGAATCCCAAAGCAGAATAAAAGGGAGGTGGTCATAAAGTAGAGGGGGCGGCTAAAAGGCCCTGCAAGACTGCAGAAGCAAAGCCTGCCCTAGACTTAGAGTAGAGAGGTAGATTGTAGTGCTTAGAAAACGTATGCACTGAACTCCAAGTTGCAGCTTCCAAAATGTCTTTTGTAGGAACTCCCCTGAGGAAGGCAGCTGAAGTGGCAGCAGCTCTGGTAGAGTGAGTCATTATACTCCCTGGGATTTGCTTTCCATGGTGTGAATAGCAAAATCTGAAACAATTGTTCTGATTTCCTGATGTCCTTGGTTCTGTCCAGGTAAAAACGTAGTTGTCTGTGTACATCCAAGGAATGCAAGATCCTTTCCCCCTTATTTTGAGGGCTGGGGAAAAAAGTTGGCAAGTGAATAGTTTGATTTAAAGCCACTTTGGAAACCACCTTAGGCATGAAAGTAGGATTAGTCCTTAAAGACACCCTGTCTTGATGAAAAATAATATAAGGTTCCACAGCCATGAGAGCTTGCAACTCCGAAACTCTCCTGGCAGAGGTCAGAGCTAACAGGATGGCTGTCTTCCAAGATAAAAACTTGATGTCAGATGTGGCAGCAGGCTCAAAAGGAGGTAAGGTGAGATTTTCCAAAACATAGTTGAGATCCCAAGCAGGAATGGGTGGAGATCTAGGGGGGCCTTAAGTTCTTAGCTCCTCTGAGAAACTGTCTCATGAGCTGGTGGGAAAAGACTGGAGGATCTGTATTAAAATGAGCAGAAATAGCAGAGGCATGTATCTTTATGGAAGAGAAAGAGACCCTTATGTAAGAGGTCTGTCAGGTAAAGTAAAATCAGAGGAATGTTAGGAATAAGAGGATCCGAATCCTGAGCCTGCATCCAGAAGCAAAATCTTTCCATTTCCCTGCATAAGATTTTCTAGTGCTAGGACGTCTGGCTTCTAAAATGACATCCATAACCTGCTTGGGTAGGAGAGAATGAATCATAGACCCTGGATTAACCAGGCCGCCAGGCTGAGAGTTTTGACATGGGAGTGCAGAACCTGACCCTGGTGTTGGGACAGATGGTTCGGAGTCTGTGGTAAAACCCAAGGGGGCTCCAGAGAAAGGTTTTTCAGTGTTGGGTACCAAAACTGTCGAGGCCAATTTGGAGCCAGCAAAATTATCATCTTGGGCTTGTCCTGTTTGATCTTTAATAACACCCGTGGAAGAAGAGGTAGAGGCGGGAAGGCATACCCAGAGAGGTTTCTCCAACTGAATGATAGTGCATCCACTTTCCAAGCTAGTTCGTGGAATGTCCTGGTGCAAAAAATCTGTAGTTGATGATTGAGGTGGGATGCAAAGAGGTCTATGCGAGGACATCCCCAGACTGCTGTAATCATCTTGAATATTTCGGTGTCCAGCATCCATTCGTGTGGGTCCGACAGGTTTCTGCTCAGACTGTCTGCCAAGAAGTTTTGCTTCCCTGGTAGAAACTGAGCTTGAAGGTCCAGTTTGCAAGCTAGAGCTGTGTGCCATAGATTCACGGCTAGTCTGCAAAGGGGATAGGAATGTGATTCCCCTTGCTTGTTTATGTACCACATAACTGTGGTGTTGTCTGTCCGTATCAGTAGTTGTCCTGGTTGTAGAAGATTCCTGAAGGCCAACAGAGCGTTCTGAACGGCTAACACTTCCTTTAAATTGATATGCAGGTGCTTCTGATCCTTTGTCCAAAGGCCCTGCAGACAGTCGCCCTGTAAATGGGCTCCCCATGCATAGTCTGAGGCGTCCGTGGTTAGTATCCGACTGGCTGGAGGTAGACTGAAGGGTTTTCCTTTGTTTAGAGTACATGCCCTGGACCACCAAAGGAATTCCTTTTGAAGACAAGGCAGGACGGTGATCTGCATGTCTAAACTGTGGCAATGCTGAGACCATACACTTTTTAGGTACCACTGTATTTTCCTCATATGTAGTCTTGCATATGGTACGAGAAGGATGCAGGAGGCCATGTAACCCAAAGCCTGCAGGAATTTCTTTGCAGATAGCAGAGTTAATGTTGCCAAGGTTTTGAAAGTTGAAGCCAGCTGTAATTGTTTTTCTTATGTCAGAAATGCCATCCGAGTTGTTGTGTTTAGAAGAGCACCCAGAAAAGTTATCTGTTGTTAGGGTGTCAAATTTGACTATGTTTACAGTGAATCCCAGGAACTTAAGATTCTGAACAAATTCTAGATGCTGGAGTAAGACATCCTTGCTGTCTGCCTGAATAAGACAGTCGTCCAGATAAGGGTAAATTTGAATTCCCTTGAGTCTGCAATAAGCTACTACTGGAGCCAGGCATTTGGTGAAGACCCTGGGCGCAGTAGACCATCCAAAGGGCAGCGCAGAGAATTGATAGTGCCTCGATCCGGCCTTGAACCGGAGGTATTTTCTGCATTCCTGCCTGATGGGAATGTGTAAATATGCCTCCTTTAAATCCAAAGTTACCATCCATGCATTTTTGGTCAGCATTGGCAGTAGCTGCTGTAGAGTAAGCAACTTGAATTTTGGTATCTCGAGAAAAGTGTTCAAGACTGACAGATCCAGAATGGGTCTCCATGAATTTTGCTTTCTGGGGACTAGAAAGAGCCTCGAGTAAAAACCTTGTCCCATTTCTGAAAGTGGAACCAGTTCTATGGCTTTCAGAGCCAAGAGAGGTTCCACCTGGTTTAAGGCCACTAACCATTGATGTTTTGGAAGATCTGGCCATCTGCTTGGTCTTGGTAGGGTATGAAAATAGAATTTGTAACCTCCTGAAACCACATCCAGAACCCACTTGTCTTGGGTTATATGAGTCCAATTTAGGTGAAAGAGAGAAAGTTTTCCTCCGAGAGGGGCTTCCAGGCAAGAAGTTCCTGCAACCCAACAGAGGGAGTCATTGAGCCTGTTTTCTATGAGCTTGCGACCTGTCCTCTCCTCCTCTAGGGGTGGAAGCAGTCCACTGTCTTGGTCTGTAAGAGGCTTGGTTTGATGCCTTCCTCGGGAGCGTCTGTATCTACCCCTCTGAGAGGCCTGTCTGAATTGGGAAAGGACCAATTTTTTGTAGGCCAATTCCTACTAAAATCTGGGTGGCTGTACTTGTAAGAAATCTTTAACCGTTTGCATGGATTTTGCCTTGTCCTCAATCTTCTTTATCACCTCTTCAGCCTTAGATCCAAACAAAACATTATGCTGAACAGGAGCATCCAATAACTTAGCTTTTACTTGATCTGGCAAGTTTTGTTCCTTTAACCAAGCATGCCTTCTAATGACTGTGCCAGAGGCAGCAGCCCTACAAGAAGCCTCCAAGGCATCAAATCCACAGTGTAAACCATGCTTCCCAACTTGTTCAGTGGCATGCATTAAGTCATGTAATTCCTTATCTGCACAAGTTAGCTTTTGTTTCAAAACAGATAGAAGAAATTGCTGGTATTAAAGCATATGAAATTGACAGTTTAAAGCCCTAACAGATAAAGTAGCAGAAGTGTACACTTTTTTGCCCCATCTTTCTAAAGATCTGGAATCCTTCTCAGTGGAAATGGGGTTTTTAGCGGTAGCAGCCTTAACCCCCTTAGGGCCCTGAGAAATGGTTTCAGGATCAGCAGTAGGATTCTTGTATAAAAACTGGTGGGAATCAGGAACCCTATAATATCTGTCTGGCTTAACAGGAGCTGGAGGAAGAGTCAGGAGTTAAGTTAGCCTCCGAAAAAGCATCATCCACAATATCCAAAATAGGAGGGATAGCCAGGGATCTATGTTGGGGAAGAAGAAGAAAACCCCTAAGTCTCTTCTTAGATTCAGAGTACTCCTGTCCTTCCCAGTGAAAATGTTCCCTCATTTCATGTAAAGTTTCCCCAAAAGAGAAATCCTCAGGGGGAGAAGCTGAAGGAATGGATTCCTCAGCATCAGAATCCTCATAAGGAGGGAAAGAATATTCCTGGTCAGAAGAAGAAACTGAAGAAACAAAAGCCTGATCAGAGGAGTCATAATACACTTCCTGCCTTGGCCTTTTATCTGGAGGGGGATGTGAACCCCTGATCATAGTAAGTAAGTCCTCCGCCATCTTAAGTAACTGTTTCTGAGACTTTGGTGCCGGATCAGAAGAGGCCTGGGCTGTAGTCTTTGATTTGGAAGGAGTCTTTGCCTTTGGCTTTGCCTTTATTAGAAGCTGAGTAGGCCTGAAAACCCCTTCGGAAGCCGGTACCTGCACAGCGGCTCCGGACCCATCCGAAGGAGCACTGTCCGAAGGTCCTGCAACAGAAATATTCAAAGGCCTAGTTGGCTCCTCGTGGGAGTCCGTTTCGGCCACCGGTTCCGAAATGGCTGACTACAAGGGCTGCAAAAGCACCTCACCGACGACGGCCGAACCAGAAGCTGGCTCTGCTTGTACAATATTGTCTGATTTGTACCTCTGAGGCCTGTCTTTACCCTTGCGTCGTTTGTGAACTCCAGTAGCCGGAACAGTGTCAGACGACATTTTGTAATTGAAACGCCTACCGAAGTAATGAAATGCAAAATCGTACCTTCGTTTAATCGTACGTTGATTAAATCTAGCACAAAACCGACAACTAGCTACGTCGTGGTCAGGGCCTAAGCAAGGAATACAGTAAGAATGAAAATCCTTATGCGGTATTTGCTTCCCACAAGAAATACAATTATTAACTTTTTCTGACATCGGACTGGAGCAAGAAAAAAGTTTCCCCAACCGGGTACTTAGCTTTGAGTAGGAGAAGAAAGTCTTCGGACTGAAGTACGTTTAGAAAAAATTGTCAGGAGTCAGCCGACCAGCACTTGCGAACTGCTATCACCGCACGGCAAGAAAGAGTGGAGAACATGGCGTCAGCTGTCAGCTTTGTACTCCTGGCGCTCTGACATCAGGGAGCATGGCTGAGCAGCCAACGCCCGACCCAGACTTTGGGATTCTGGCCGACCGAGGACTGCCTGCCGGCAGGGGAGAACCCTACAGTCATGACTGCAACAGTGAAACACGATGAACATCATGTCCTTTGACATATGTGTGGTAATACATATAACTGTGTATCTAGCAACATTCTTAGTGTACTACAGCAGTAGGTGACCTATATTCCCAATTGTGCACATATTTTGTCCACGGGTTTGGCATTAACAAGTTGTGTGGTATAATATTAATACATTTACTGGACCTTACACTGATTGTTGATGGATGATATATTTCTTTACACATCAGCTTGATCTATATCTGCTGTGGCTAGGTGGTGCATCGTGTTGCATACAGTGTGCCAGGTACCCCTTTTATAGTCTTGTATAGTGATTTTATTTTGTTGCTGTGCAGAACACAGTTCATTGGATAGAGAGTGAGCAAAGCAGTTGTGGGGTGAGCAGTGATAAGTGGCAGTTACAGTGTTTCACTCTGTTAGCTTATAGGTTGCTAAACTTTCATAAGCTGTGCTTGCCCTTCTGAAAACCCACTTGCAACTGCTGAAATGTGCCTTATTCCATCTGTAGCCTCTAACCTTTGTTTTGGCTAGTAACAAAATAAAAAGCATTTACTAGGAAAAAAACTACAACCGTTCACATCACAGCATAAGTGATTTGCCACTAAGCCATGTCAGATATACATCCAGTATAATATATATATATGAAATGTATTTTGCTTACCGGGATAAGTCCACTGGGCCTAAAAGAGCCCATTTTCAGTGGAGGCCCGTGGGAGAAAAAGCTCCGAGATACAAAAATATAAACATTAATTAGTACAGAAGCAGAAACAGTGTTACAGATAGTAAATATAGTAACATATACAGAATATATACATAAAAGCAGGAATCTAGTTTGTTTGATTACAGCAATATATACTGAAAATATACATTAAAGCAGAATTCAATCAGATTGGTATAAACAGATCAGTATTACTGTACCAGAATCAACAAGTGAATATAAAAATAAATATGGAGAAAATATCATCAGTCACTAGTAGCAAAAGACATAGGAGTTTAGTAATCATATAAGGAGAGTGAAGAGGTTAGGTTATAGAGCAGGAACATAGCCAGGAAGAGTTGAGATGATTTTTCAGCATTTGTTTGAAGGTGGTGGTGCTGCCTGTGTTTCTTATAGAAGGCGGAAGTGAATTCCATAGTTTGGCGACAGTGAAGGCACAGAGGAGTTGACCAGCAGGTAAGATGGGCTTATCTACTTTTAGAAGTACATGATTTTCAGATCTTAGATGCCTGCTGGAATGGTATTTGGCAAGTAGAGTTGAGAGAGCAGGACAGTCTGTGGGTCTGTAGATTATTTTGTGCACAGTAGTTAGGTGGGCGAATGAGAGATGGTGGGGGAGTTCCAGCCACCCTAATTGTTTCAGTGACTTACAATGGTGGGATGAGAATGTGGCCTTGGTGGCAAGTTTTACTATTCTGTTGTAACACATAGCAAGTTTGGATTTTGTATATATGGCAGTTCAGTGATATCTGTACTGTACAGTGTTAATGTGCCATATGACTTGATCCCTGGAAGACAAATACAAAATATATGAGCATGGCCCACCACAGAAACCCAACCTTTAGTAGGGCTGAAGATGATATCATCACTAGCATTATGATTTAGCACTACCATTTACTCTTTTCACGAACCAGTCAGGACCAGCAGGAGCATACTGCAATGTGGCAAGATCTTGTCTGCAGGGTCAATGAGGTAGGCCTGCATAACCGCACATATGAGCAGGTATGCCACCACTGCAGTGATCTTCTCCGACAGGTTCGTCAGCGTGCTGCTGTTGTGCGTATGGAACACCTTGCAACAGGGGGTGGTGTTAGCATCCACCCCCCCCTCACCAGAGTGTAGGAGCTGCTCATGAGCCTGGTGGCACCTGCCCAACAACAGCAGCAGACATGCACCATGATGGAGGTAGGAGCCACCCAGCAAGCACATATGGAACATGCAGGTAACATGGCATATCTGTAGACTACTGTTATCTGTATTGGTAGATCATGCATATGTGAGATGTGGAGTGTGTCGTTCAAAGATGTGGAGCCTGTTGTGCAATACTGATCATTTGGAACATAGTCTGTAGACCTGTGAATGTAAACTGTTGTTGTACTGTAAGATTGCAAACACAGTAGCAATGCCACAGTTGTGGCCACTGAAACGGTCTCATCTCTATGTAGGTACCTCTGAGGTGACGTCAAGGCAACGGACAGATGCTGGTGAGTGTGTTCTACATTTTATATTGGAAATAAAAAGTGCATGTCATAGTTAAGGTGTAGGCCATATACACATGTAACACACCTACCCATAATGCATGCCGTGCATGTTTGGTGTAAGGGCACGCACATCTCACTAATGTGATTAGCAGCCTCAAACACATGCAATACCCAGATCATCTCAAACAAATGTGGCTAGACTGTAGTGACCATTGGATAGGCAAAGTTGATACTCAACATCCACATAACATACACATCTATGTCATACACAGAGCACTTTAACATGCTACACAAAGGATTCCCAAACCCTCTGTAAAGACACACTCCAGTATCCAAAATCTCATCCACACATTACACAGAATATACCCGAGGGGTAGAGGCCTATCCTGGGGCATTTAAACACTCTGCAACACACTACACATTCATGTCAGGGAATGCTCCTTATTGGCCTCCTTACAAAATCACGTAACAACTGGTTGTGAAATGGTGAATTTAGCCAAGGTAGTACAGTTCCGGCACAGCATAATTTGTGCTGGTTTGTGAAACATTTGTAGACTTGAGTGACCACCCGATGCTTCATGATCATGGCCTATGGTACTATACCCCATCCAGTTGTCACCACAGTACTACACATAGCGGTCATTGCTACACACCATAATGATGCATGTGCGCACACATATGCACCTCTAAACAGTATGCATACCAATCACCATTTGCACAACTGACACATATATGTCTTGTGATGCTATTGAGTGGCTAGGTCATACGACACATATTGGGTATGTGTAATGTTTAAATATGCAGTCGTGTTTTAGTATGCCATCTCATGGAGGAGACTGGCATGTCCACAATATGATCTACACTCACCATAAGTACCATACATTGGGTATGTGGCCGAATGGTATTCTATCAGTTATCCATGCACCACTGACGGTGTGAATACTCATCATGCATGTGCTAAAAACGTGTCCACATTTATTTGCTAAAGATACAGAGGCTGTAATCAGCATTGGATACCAATCTGACACACACATACTCATCCAGCAATGGTATATACACCTGTGAGTTATGGTGCACAGTACATCACAGGGTTATGAATACCTGCACAGCAATGTTGTGTCCATGTATGCATTGTGTTCCAGGGGGAGGGCCATCACCTAATAAAACATGCATCAAAGCCATGTATACTGTTAGTAACAAGGATTGACTACACTTGCCCTGCATGCTGTTGAGCAACACATGTCCTGCATGCCAACAGGTGTGATATGACTGCTTTGCTTGTGATACTGTACTCCACCATCACCTGCTATTGTGTATGTTCTGTGATTGCTGGTGTTGTGTGTCTGCTTTCGGGAGGAGTGTAGTTTTGTCTGTGTGCATGTGGTCTGAAGTCATATTCAGGTCTTAAAAGCGCGTTTCCTGTTTTCCTCTCACAGGTGGCGAGGTGGGGCTGGTTCAGTACAGCAGGGAACTTGATGTCACGGAAACAGACAGTGATCATGAGGATAGGTGTGTTGAGGCACAGGCAGGTTTGTCAGGGTCTGTTGCTGGGCCACCAATTGACAGTACACAAGTCACCAGCCCATCCATGCACACAGTCATACTGCCTGTACATCCATCACCACCATTGCCCTTAGCTGAGGGACAGTGTACAGTTGGAACTGGCCAGGACAGTGTGGTATCTATGCCACATCAGGACACAGCAGCCATAGCGAGATGTCTGGAATGGTACCACATAGGCAGATGCTCAGGGGTTCTTGTCAGAGCACTAATGGTCATCATGCCCCTGGCAGACGTGGAGGCACAAACACGAATGGAGCGGTACACCAGACAGGGGCTAAGGGCACAGAGGGCTCATTACACCTCTGTAAATGACAGTATCCGTGACCTAGCAGGTTGCATACGTAAATAAATGAGGTCACTGATAGACGTTGGATGTCCTCCACAATGTCATGTCCATGTGTTGAGACATGGACGTATGCCAGCAACACCACTGGCTGGAGGTAGTCGTGGACGTCCAGCAAGTCACAGCCGCTCCCGTAGTGCCAGTACCAGCCCCAGCAATGTTTGGGGGGGGGGGTGTCCATAGACAGTCCTAGCAGACCACGTGCACGTGGCTCTGGCCAGTCCCAGCAGGCACATGGATCCAGTGGACATTTGTCAACCTCTGAGGATAGTACCCAATCTGGATTAGTACCTGATACTGTCAGTAGCACCCCTGCCAGGCACAAATTCCGTATCCGTGGCCAGAGACTGATCTGTAAAGCCTGCCAGGTACAGTCTGCAGCTGTCTCACAAATCCATGTATATGGCAGCCACATGGTGGAACTGTGGTCATGCAGACACACACACCCGCACACGACATCAACATTGGCCCATAACAGTGCTCATGGCTCAGACACACACACACACACACACAATTGTATGGCTCAGTGTAGGCCTCTGGCAAATCAACAACACACCCAGTGCATATGATGAAACCTGTGCCACCTCCTGTAGTCTGTAACATTGATCCAGGAACAGGATAACATGGTGCTGATGCACAGGGTGACTTTAATAAACTATAGCAATGTTTGGATGTGTAGCATGTTGTCAGCAGTAAAGTGCAATGATATCCTTGAAGGTGTAGCTGAGCATGCATGATGCAGTAAAGCTGTAATTAGCAATAGAAAAACACACCAAACAGCCAGTATATCGCAGCAAAAGTCTCCTTTATCTCCACAAGACCTGGTACCTCGGCATCTCGCCTTCAATGGGTCACAGTTCATTACAAAACAGTAACAGTCTTTATATACAGATCAATTACATCAATTATTCTATTAATTATACAATTAAATTCAAAAAATGGAGGGAAAAAACCCATTTAAAAAAAAAACATATTATTATTTTTTAAATACATGTTTTATAACATCTGTTTTTCTATTTCTTTCTACATTGTTTGGTTACTATTTTTGGATCCAAGCCGTATTTTTCGCAGCGTGTTCTCTGGGAAGCTTTTCATATTGAAATTTTGATATTGTGAATTTGTTGGAATAATTCTGAGTGATGTCAGGTACTGAAGGCTCCGAACGGAGCGCTATGCACAATACAGTTAACATCATGTTATTTCAAGATATGTTAACGGAGCGTGATAAGAGATTTAATAGCCATGATCCATGGAACTTAGGAAGGAATGCGGATACTGATGGTCGTTTTGCCCAGTTGAACAAACTCATGGCTAAGGAAGTCGCTTTATATTTTGACACTAGTTTATTAGAAAAATATGTAAGCCTCAACATTACACCTAGGGGCTTACGTATTGACAAACTGCCTGCGGCACCTTTTTCTGATGATGAAGGTGATCTTCTGGAAGAGTGGAAACAAACTTCACTTACGTGCACTACAGGTTGGCTTCGTATACTCAAACGTAACCAAAAGTGTCACGAAAAGTTAAAAAATGAAATTTCCATACTACAGAATGAGCTCGTTACAGAGGTCAACTATAGAGCTCAGATGGCCAGTATTAGTGAAAAAATGACTAAACTAGAGGCAGATGTTTTGCAGAGGAAGCGCAATAAGTTAGTCCGGGACCTTAAAGACTACGAAACAGGTATCATTTTTAATTGGCAGCGTGAACCTGTACGTAGTCAGTCTAGGGGGCGGAGCTGGACACGCAGCTCCAAGCACCGGAATTATTCAGCATCCGCATCTTCGTTTTCATCTACAGAAAAGGAAAACATTGTGAAAAATGTTTCTTTCGCCAGAACTGCTGCACCTAACCGAGCGGTTAACAGGGACACTGTAGAGGTCTCAAATGAAGAGTCCAATTTGAGTTCAACGGAGGACGTAAATTTTCAAAATGACACCCACAACAAGGGGCGGAATGGCAGAAACGGCAGAAAGGGTCGGAACCGTTACAAATGAAAATGAAGGTTTGGACATTATAATATCAAACAGGACTTGTCGCAATGTTGTTTCTCTTGAATGTGTTAACTTATCTGATTTGCATTTAAGTGACAGTATGAGGAATGTTTTGAATAAGGGGAGCAAATTTGTTCCAACATTTTTTCCCTCATTTGCTGACATCTATTTAGAAGTGAAAATATTTATTAAGTAAACTGTTGTTAAGAGTTTACTTTAAGAAATTTAGTAAAGTGGACGACAATACTAATGCCTCTAATGATATTGAAAATGAAATTGAAGATGAAGTTCATAATGTCATTGAATTTGATGATAGTTTGTTAAATATGTCCATATATAATTATGAGTATGATGAAAATGATGAAAATGATGAACAAAATAATTTTTTTGGGGAAAGCAATGTTTGCTTTACTGAATGCAATGCTGATATTCCCTCTAATGTCAGCTTTTTGACAGGATATGGTAGATTGAATATGCCGAAATTTAGAAATGTTAAAAATAGGTTTATTCCTTCCATATCAGTGCCGGCCATTCTGGTGTTTCAGAAAGTGCTTCTAAAGGAGACAGAGTTGATGTTTAAGCAGTTTTGTAAAGAAAGGAAAAAAATTAATCTTACAAAAGAAGAGTGGCAGGCCTTACAAGATCTTAGAAAACTTAAGAATAATTATATATTCAAATGTGCTGACAAAGGGGGAAATTGGGTGATTCAAAACAAATCTGATTATTGTGTTATGGTTAATAATTTGCTCCGCAACAGTGAAGAATATATGAAACTTAGTAGGGACCCATTAAAATCTTACAATGAGGAACTTCTTAATCTTTTGGAAAGGGGAGAACGATTGGGATTTTTTTCTAATGTTGATGTTAATAAAATGCACATAAAGGACCCTGTCCCGCCTGTACTATATGCCTTACCTAAGATTCATAAGGACCTAAATGAGCCTCCTGGTAGGCCTATAGTGTCGGGGATTGGATCTTTCTTGGAAAATGTTAATGTTTTCTTGGATTCACAATTAAAAATTTACATCAATAGGGTTAGTGCTCATATTAGTAACACCCAAGAGCTAATAAATGAAGTACATAAGGTAACGTGGGACAGTGACTACTATTGGGTGACTATTGATGTTAAATCACTATACACTAACATTAACATTAGATGGGGACTTGATGCAATTTCAAATATGTTAGGAAGGTCCTAGAACTAACTTTTGATTTCACTTCTAGAATTTTGTTTGACCCATAATTATTTTACATTCAATGGTGAATATTTTTACAAACTAAAGGGAACAGCAATGGGAGCTGCTTATGCTCCCAATTATGCTGTGATATATATGGACTTTTGAGAAAAAGTTCATATATCCTACATTATTTTTTCAACACAAGGTTATCTTGTACAAACGGTTTATTGATGACCTGATTTTTATATGTAAAGGGGATATTTATGAATTTTGTGAATTTTTTGAAGCATTGAATGATAATGAACACAATCTTTCTTTTTCTTATGAGGTCAATCGAAATCAAATTAATTTTTTGGACCTGACCTTATTCATAAACAATAATATTGAATTCAGACCTTATAGAAAGGATACTTCAGCAAACATGTTTTTGCATGCAACTAGCATGCATCCTCCCCATTTATTAAAAGCTTTGCCCTATGGTGAATTTAAAAGAATACATCAACATACCAGTATGGAATCTGAACTAAAACATGAACTAAATGAGGTATTTTTGAGATTGCATAAAAGGGGTTATGATAAAAAATTATTATTGGATAACATGAATGGTGTCATGAACAAGCATGGAAGCTTTAGGAAGTTTCATAAGCAATTTTCAGGGTTGGTTGAAAGAGACAGTGATGTGGAAAATATATTTTTTGTAACCAAATACACAGCTTTTCTGAAACATTTGTTTCTGTAATAAAAGATTTTGGTATTTGGTTAGTGAGGATGAGCTCATAGGTGAGCTTTTCCACATAAAATAATATTTTCATATAAAAAGGGAAAGAATTTAAAAGAAATATTAAATAATAATCTCTGTATCAAAATAACAGACCATGCTGCTAATGTGGGTTCATTTAGATGCAATTCTTGTAGTATATGTGATAGAATTATTAACATTAGATCCATTAATAACATTAATCATAACCCTATGCATTATTTCAATTGCAGATCCAGTGGTGTTGTTTACATACTAGGGTGTAATTGTAATAATATGTGGTACATTGGGCAAACCAAAAGAATGGTAAGAGTGAGAATCTTAGAACATTTAAGAGACATTAAGAATCTAAATATATCTAGTCCAGTTGCTAAGCACTTCTTTGAGATACATGAGGGAAAAACAGACTGCTTAAAATTTAGTATATTAGGCAAGCCTCACTGCACTAAGGGTGACAACATTTCTGACAAACTATTAGAACTTGAAACTAGGATGATTTTGAAGTTTAATACATTAAGGCCTTTTGGTTTAAACTTAGAATTAGGTATCTGACGAATTAATTTATCATTGAATTTATTAAATATGATAATATTTATCCTACAATTCACAATATGTAAGAAATTATATTATGAAACATATTATAAATTATTAAAATATATATTATTATATATACATATATACATATATATATATATAAAGTTTTATGATAAATTTGAGTAATTTTGCAGAAAAAACATTGGGATATCCTGTTATAAAACATGTATTTAAAAAATAATATGATGTTTTTTTTTAAATGGGTTTTTTCCCTCCATTTTTTGAATTTAATTGTATAATTAATAGAATAATTGATGTAATTGATCTGTATATAAAGACTGTTACTGTTTTGTAATGAACTGTGACCCATTGAAGGCGAGATGCCGAGGTACCAGGTCTTGTGGAGATAAAGGAGACTTTTGCTGCGATATACTGGCTGTTTGGTGTGTTTTTCTATTTCTTTCTACATTGTTTGGTTACTGTAATTAGCAATGTTGTAATGTTTTCACCAGTGTTTATTACAATTGTGTTTTGTTTGCCTATGTGCCACTTGGCTGATGTGTGTAGTTGTGTCAGCATGCGTTATACAGTGGACAGTAAGTGTGGGGTGTGTGCAACACAGGTTTGCAGTTGTCCATTTGTGAACATGGTGGAGGTGCACTGTCTGCATGTACATGCATATTGGACACATGGGCAGGGTGACATGCCCTGTACTGGCCAGTGTTACCACTCCATAGTTTCTATTGGTGGCCAGTATGCATTGTACTACACACATTTTGGAACTTGAGTACGCATGTGCGTGTATGACATGGGTTGACACTGTGCTGTGGGTGATGCTGTTGTTGCTGTCATTAGTTTGCATTACTAAGGTTAACACTGTCCCAGCTGCATAATCCTTTAGTAATGCACACTGTTCACCTACAGGGTTGCATGGACCGTGCTATCACAAACACAAGAAATACTCACTTATACAGTAAAAGTGCATTAGTCTCATGGACCCCTGCCATAAACTAAATATATAATAGAAGGTGTGAAGTTGTACCAAAGGAGAGTTACATACCAAGAAGGGATAACATCTCTGGTCAGTATCGTTGGGAAAATACAAGCCCTCATTAATCATACAAGGCAAGCTTCAAAATACAAATTGGCAAGGATTCCAAAGACAACACTAAAGCTTTCTTTAGTGTTGTTTATAATCTAGAGGGGAAATCTCAGATCGGGTCAGAGTTAATGTAAACAGTCACAAAGTACACTTATCTGAATGACATTACCAATATCTTGTCAAACAGTTTGAATTCGGATTTCACCACCCTGTTGTTCGTTACACAAGGGCCACATTTCCAGACCTGAAGAATGTAAAACCTGATGATTCACAGACACTCTAGTTAAAACAGCTCTTTACCAAAGTCCAAACCACAGTGGCAATGGTACTGGACAGTGTCCCTGGCTGTGTCATGCACAAGCTGACATATGAAGTAACCACTCACCTAAACACTCTGTTCAGATACAGCCTCTATACAGGTTACATACTTGTGGAATGACGCACAGTAATGGTGTTCCCAGTCCACAAGGGTTGAGCTATAACTTCTTCTCCTTTCAGATGCTCCCATTAGGGGTTGCCACAGTAGATCTGTTTCCATTTCTTCCTGCCCTCTGCATCTTGCGCTGTCACACCATCCACCTGCATGTCCTCTCTCACCACATCCATAAACCTAATCTTAGGCATTCCTCTTTTCCTGTTACCTGGCGGCTTCATCCTTAGCATTTAGTTCACAATATACTATGCGTCCCTCCTCAGCACATGTACAAACCAATGTAATCCTGCCTATCTGGCTTGGTCTACTAACAATCAAACCTGGGTTGACCCTCTAATATACTTATTCCTAATCCTGTCCACCCTCGTCACACCCAGTGCAAATGTTAACATAAATTAAGGGTAGAGCTACAACAGATCCTGGAAACTCTCGCCCTATAAGCCAGACAAATGTTATCTGGAAGGCTATGGAGCACAACATTATGGAACTCATTAACAGGACATTATGAACCTGCAAACACTGCACCATACCCACTTAGGTTCTCTAAAGGCCAAATCATGGCTCCTACACCTAGTAGACTTCAAGCCAGTTAACAAGGCTATAGGTGAGGGAGGCAAGGTCCACACAGCCGAGCTATAACTCACCTAGCAATTCATACTCATCCCACATTCTGGTATTATACATAACCTCAACAGACTGACCATAAAAGACTGTTAGATGATGGATTGACAACTGACGCACAGATGTAGGACACACAGTAACATTTGCAGCCTGCCACTAACAAGTGGTATTCACCTGCACTCAATCCTGGGTCCACTCCTGTTTGGCATATAGTTTTCTTGGGTACAGGCAAACACAGTAGGGATAGGTCTGCCCACGTCTGATGAAAATGCATACTGTGGGCTATACTTTATTCTCCAGATAACACGCACATCCTCCAAAAGGGTATCATAGAGATAGACACCTGGTGTCAAAATCATGCTGTAAAGCTATAAGCCAAAGAAAGCATAGTTATCCACTTTTAGAAAACAAAGTACCCCCAGAGTACCACATGGGTAATAGCCCCCAAAATGTGGAACAGGTACTAATGTATACATAGAGCCATGTGTTTAGTCATCTCTCCTTTAATAATCACATTTCCAAAGGGTTTTGGAAATCCCTCTGTGGAGCATATAAGCAACAAAGGGTTTCCATGCAGAACAGAGGTTGTTGCACACCTATAATGGATTAGTCATCTTTGCCAGATTTTGCTTGCTTTGGAACAGGATTAAAATATACCTCAAGCATAAACCCTCACTCACACTTCAATAGAAACCGTGATGAGTGGATGTGAAACAGAAGACGTAGCCCAGGGATCACTGCAGTGGCTAAGCTTGTCACAAGCATACAGAAGTAATCTAAGGTCTGGAAAGGCTAACAGATGCTTTCATGGAGAAAGCATAGTACCCACCTATGAAATAACTGAGGTCACATGTATATGACTTTGCCCCACAGCTACCTTACATGTGTTATGCACATACAGTTGTCATTGTGATATGTAATACACTAGAAAAAATCAAAACCCACTCCACATTGACCAACGGTGTCGCGCACACACACAGTTAGCAAGTGCGGGATTCAAACTCCTACCTAACTACATTATGATACTACAGCAGTACGCATTTACATGACGTGCTATACACATTACTGGGATTTCACCTTCCCACAGGTATATTTGTAGGATGGTGACATCATCAGACTTGACAAAGATGAGTATATCACTTTTAAGGGGTGTGAGTAGTCTCCAAAAAGGTTGCTCTCTCCCCAGGGAGAGACAGACACAAACACACACAGTTGGCAAGTGCGGGGTTCTTAATCCAAACTAAGTACTTTAACTTCAGCAAGCAATATGGAGTTACAGGATGCAATACAGACATTACTCGCTGACAGTTTGCCCAAAGAGGTTTTTCACATTTGCTAACCTCAGCAGGCTTACCATACTAGGTGTACTGTGAGTGTATTGTATGCATAGGCCATAACCATATCATACATGGGTTGATGCACCACATGCTGGCGCACACAGGGTCAAACTGGTGGCTAAGCTCTGTCAACCCAATACTGGACAATACAGTCAAGAGGAGTAGGGTCATACAAGCACAACACCAACAGTCTCACATAGACCTACAATATAAGCACCAGCAACACACACAAATATACATTACCATACAAATATGAATCTGAAAAAGTGTCCTCCTAAGCAGACAAGCAAGCAGCATGCACCTCCAAGCACATGCCAGAAAACACAATACACCAAAGCAGTTCGCCTCACAACAGGCCCCAAGGCAAAACGTGGGGTTTCTGTCTATACACACTGAGCAGAGTGGATGAGAGTTGTTGACCACGACTGTTAGCTGAGATATACAAGTAACCTGTTTTTTTTTTCGATTTATACAGATTGTTTCTAATTATTAATATATAGCACTTTTATTGCCTGCTTTTTAGCCTTTGAGTGTATTTTATTGCTATTAACTAATCTGCACAAGTAACTGATTTGTTTGCAGTTAAAGATTTCTAAAGATACAGAATGCTTTTATCGGTTTAAAAACTTTCATTTGTGGCTTTCTCTAGTGCTTACTGTCTGTAGGCTATTGTTTTTGTCCCCACCCCCCTTCCAGTTGGTGTCTTGCTGTTATATTTGGTGGCTTTGCAGTTGCCCGCCCCTACTGTAAATCTGATCTGTGACACTCCTCCCAGTCTGGTGTCATTAGCTCATTCTACCCAATACAGAGAGAACATTGGATAAGGCCTTCTGTTTCTCCTTTTTCCCTTAAAAAAAAGAATTTTTTTTTTGCCTGAATCTCCATGTGTTCTGACTGCTTCTCAAACATTTTGGAAATATAGAGTATATTTCAGAGCATTTATTACAAATGCAATTGCCTTAATATTGCTACAACTCAAGTGCTCTAGGTTGCACTGCATCTAAAGTGTTTATGTGTTTTAGCTGCTTTTCTGTATATATAGACTTCTCTGTTTCTTTAAACTAAATAAGCTCTGCAAAGCTGTTTTATTGCATTCCTGCCTGTATTTCTGAGTTTTTTGCACTTTTAAAGTTTGTTTTTGCCTAGTTTAACTGGTAGGCTACACACTCAAGTGCGCTAGCCAAATTAAAGCATTTACTGTGTTTCTGTACCTAATTTCTGCTACTTTGTAAATAAAAAAATATCCTTGTTTCCCGCCTTTACTGAACTAGAATAGTGCAGTCTTCAGGTATTGCTGATCGCTGGGCTGTGTCATAGTTCCTGTGTTGCCCATATCCTTTATCTGGATAGGAGGAAGCTTCTTTGTTCACCAGTGAGAGTGGGGAGCTCTGAGCAGCCTATCTGTCCCTTGAGGAGTGGTTCCAGCCCAGTGACTTGTAGCTTATTGGACGTTTTGGGCCATTTCCTATCTCTTTCTAACCCCCTGCTTTAAAGCCAGCTTTTGCGCTTGTAATTTTAAGTTTGTCCTGTTTGTTGAATTTACTTGTTGAGGCTACACACTCAAGTGCACTAGCCTGCGTTACATATTTATTGCATTTTCCTGCCATTTGTTGCAAAAAAGAAAAAACAAAAAAATTATCCTCGTTTCCCATCTTTCCTGACCTACAGTAGTCCAAATACAGGCTTTGCTGTATTCTGGACTTTTGGAAAGTTCCTGTGTTGCCCACTTCCTTTCTTGGATAAAGGTAGGCTTCTTTGTTCACCAGTGGCAGTGGGGAGCTTAGAGTGTTCCCAGCACAAGAATCTGGTAGTCTATTGGCAGTTTTGAGCCAATTTCTAGCTCTTTCAAGTCCCCCCGTATAAAACCCACTTTGGCGCAGCTTTGCACGATTTTGCTCATAGCGCAGCATCGGGCAGCTCCGCTTAATTGGGTTTAAACCATTCTCGGCTCCACAAAGTCTGCTCTTCACCTTTTCCCTTAGAACTGATCTAGTTCTCATAATAAACACCCTATTCCAACTCTAAAGCCTGGCACTTGCTCACTAAAGCAATTATATAAGTCAGCACTAAAAAATTAAAAGCACTACACCCTCACAAACTCCCCTTGAGTACCTTGTTCCCCATTGACCCTTTTTTTTCAATTATAAAGGAATTCCCAATACTATTCTAGCATGTCCAAAGGTCAGTTGTCAATCTCCTCTCCGGTCCAGCTGGTGAATCTGGGAATCTTGAGGCAATGTTACAACTGCCTCATGTACACAGACAACCCTCTCCTCCTCCCAACAAATTCCAACACACGTGAGAGATGCAACCATATAACCAAACTGGAGGCTAAGCTCTCAACTCAGTACTGGCGTAACCAGTCAAGAGGAAAAGGAAACCACACTCATTACAATTCCAGTCTCACATAGACCTACCACGACAGCAAACCAAACACACAAAAACATACTCAGAGGCTCTAAATAAAAATCTGCCTAAGCAGCAGAGACCTCAAAAGCAGACACCCAAGCAACCGCTACCCCAAAACAAAACACGTGCAACACATAGCTCACAAAGCCAGTGTGCCAAACAGTCACAGCCCTCAAGGCTAAACAACACACCTGATACACTTGCAATAGGTGACTATTGTCAGGCACACTGACGTCCCGCTCACCAGGCTGAACAGGGAGAAGGTCACGGTGAGCTGCCTGACGGGAGCTAGGATCCGCCACATAACACAAGCACTCAGGTCACTCCAAGGCAAGTACAAATATGACTCTGTCATAGTCCATGCTGGTGTGAATGACCCGAGACGTACCTCCCTGGACTACAGGAAGAGAGACAGAGGAGCTCTCTGAGCATGTAGCCCAGGCCGGTATGACCCTGACCTTGAGTAGCATATTACCCTCACCAAGAATGATGCCACAATACGAAGACAAGATGATCAATTTCAACAATTGGCTTAAGTATTGGCATCATTCAAAGGGGATCCAATGCCTGTAAGCCTGGGATGACATGCTCGACAAGCCACGATGCTTCGCTAGAGACGGCTTGCACCCGTCACCCCTGGGCTTTCGGATATTGGCAAAGGCTCTTGCCACCCCCATAGTGCCTTTTTTAGGCAAGGCTCAAAAGACCAACCCACTTCCATAGGTATCACAAGGGATAAGAAACTAAGAGTAATGCTACTCAATGCCACAAGTCTAAACCTCAAGATGCACGCACTCAAAACTCTTAGTATGGAGAACATAGATATCTGTGCAGTAACAGAAACCTGGTTCAAGGCTCCTGAGAGCACCCCAGCACCACCAGGTTATACCTCATACCATGCTTTTCGGCCCCAAAACTTGGACCGAACCACAAAAGGAGGGGGAAGTATCAATATTCGTCAAAGACACCCACACCTCCAGGTTGGTGGCACAGCACGAAGCATCAGAGACTATCCATGTGCAACTAACAGTGGGTAAAACTGCCTTCCAGTTTATAGCCTGTTACAGACCACCCTTCCCAAACCCAGGAACCCCACTCGGCCTTCCTGAGAACACTGGAAAATATGAAGGTCTCTCCAAACACCATTGCATTGGGCGACTTCAACTACCCAAACATAGACTGGGAGCATTACTCTAGCTCCAACAACCTAGCCCAAAGGTTCCTAGAATTTATAAACACAAATGCTATGGAACAACTTGTTACCACTCCCACAAGAGGGGAACACATACTGGACCTGATCATCACCAACATGGGGGCTCTATGCTCCAGACCAGAAGTGTATCCCTCACTGGTAAGATTAGACCATAAACTAATCTCACTGGATATTCACATCCCGACCCCACCCCCTGCCCAGAAAACCACAGTGAAAAACTTCTCTAAAGCAAATTTCACACTCCTCAAAAACAGAGGTGGAACCCTTTTCAAAGCCCCCGGGCCTGTGGAAAATACGGCCCAGACCGCAGAATCCTTTATAAACGCATTCTATGAACACCTTCAGGAATGCATGGATCATGCAATCCCAAATAAAACCAAGACCCAATCCTCCAAAGGCAAGCGTCCTGTCTGGTGGACCCCAGCCATAAACAAACTATACAATAGAAGGAGGAAGCTACTACATGATAGAGCAAAATCCCAAAAAGGGAAGGCATCTCTGATCAGTATTATCAAAAAACTACGGGCACTCATACAATCGTCTAAGGCCAGCTTCAAGAGAAAAATTGCACAGGACACTAAGGAAAAATTGCACAGGACACTAAGGATAATCACAAGGCTTTCTTTAGTTATGTTAGGAACCTGGGAGGGAATTCCCAGATATGCTTAGAATTAGTCCAAAATGACAAAAAATACACCGAACCCACAGACATTGCCAACATCCTAGCTGACAGGTTCAGCGGAAACTTCTCCCCCCCCCCCCCACCAGAAGGGCAAATATCTATCCCAGCAGAGTGCTGCCTCCCTGACATCTCAGATGCTCAGGTAAGAGCCGCCTTCTCCAAAGCAAAAAACACAGCATCAATGGGACCAGAGGGTGTCCCGGGCTACGTCCTACATGAACTCCAAGAAGAGCTAA
This sequence comes from Protopterus annectens, assembly GCF_019279795.1. NCBI lineage: Eukaryota > Metazoa > Chordata > Ceratodontiformes > Protopteridae > Protopterus > Protopterus annectens. The sequence continues at coordinate 704,319,640 of NC_056741.1, forward strand.
ACCCAAACATAAAACTACTGTTCAATCTCAGCCTTACTACAGGATATGTACCCAAAGAGTGGCATACAGCAACAGTGGTCCCTCTCCAACAAAGGTGGTGCCTCAACGGATCCTGGAAACTATCACCCCATAAGCCTGACTAGCTTGGTCTGCAAAGCTATGGAAAGGATCATCATGGACCTCATAAATAAAAATATTGGGGACCTACAGACACTGGATCCTACCCAGTTCGGCTTTAAGGGCAGATCCTGCCTCTTAAACCTGGTCAATTTCTTTGAAACAGTCACCAAGGCCATTGACGAGGGGAAGGTGGTCCACACAGCCTACATGGACCTCGCAAAAGCCTTCGATACAATACCCCACTCGGGCATTATAGATAAGCTCACCAGCTTAAATATAAACCCTTATGTCACTAGATGGGTTGCAAACTGGCTCAAGGACAGAACCCACATGGTTAGAACTGCTGGAACCATGTCAGACTCCAAACCAGTTACAAGTGGCGTCCCACAAGGCTCAGTCCTGGGACCTCTCTTGTTCGGTATATATTTCTCGGAGGTACAGGCCAACACGGAAGGACTGTGGCTGACCAAGTTAGCAGATGACTGCAAACTAGGCGCCATAATAGACTCTCCAGCCGACACAAGCATCCTACAAAAGGGCCTCATAGAAACAGACAACTGGTGCCAGAGCCATGGCCTCAAGCTAAACGCCAAAAAGTGTATAATCATCCCCTTTGGCAAAAACAAAGTGCCCACAAATTACCACATAGGTGGTAATCCATTAAGTACGGAAGAAGTAATTAGGGACCTGAGGATCCAAGTTGATAACAATCTCTCATTTGAAAACCACGTGGCCAAAGTGGTTAGAAAAACATTTTTATATAGCCCACCTAATCATGAAGGGATTCACATCTATATCAGGGGAGGTCATCGTGCCTCTTTACTCATCCTTCATCAGGCCCATAATGGAGTACAATGCCCCTTTTGGGATGTACCTTACCAGACACCTGCAGCAACTGGAAAGACCCCAAAAGTACCTCACCAAGATGATGAAAGGGTTCAAACAGATGCCATATGCTGCCCGGTTAAAGAAACTCCAGCTCTACGCAGTGGCATACCGCCTGCTAAGAGGCAATCTGTGCCCGACGTAGAAAGCCATGTCCAACCAAGAATTAATGGACATGCTGCACCTCAGAAAATCCAAATCCCATCGAGCTACGCGCTCGAGAGACTTGAACCTCGGCACCGAAATAAATAGGACATGGTGGAGGGACAGATTCATAACCCAGAGGCTCCCTTCACTCTGGAATAAAATCCCAGTCCAAGTTAGGTAGAGTCCCTCATTGACTCTCTTCAAGAGGAATCTTGATGAGTGGATGGGAGATCGTAGGTTTACCCCTGGCATCACTTCTGTGTCACTGTTAGACAGAGGCACAGTATACTAACCTCGAAAAACAGCATAGCAAAATTCATTTAAAATGGGTGGCGAAAGCCAAACACACTCTGGCTAGGCTTATAAATGCCCTAGGGCAGATAGCCTAGTATGAACCTATGAACACATACCCAACACACTAGTAAATAGGCGTCTCTATAGTCAGGCACACAGATGTTCCACTCACTAGGCTGGACAAGGGGAAGGTTACTGTCAGTTGCTATGATCCACCACATAACACAAGCACTTACATCACTCCAGAACAGGTACATATGACTGTCTTTGTACATGTCAATGTGAATGATCTGAGACACACCTCCCAGGACAACATGACAAGAGATGTATAGTAGCTCTATGATCATATAGCCCAGGCTGGTATGACCCTGACCTTGAGTAGCATCTTACCTTCACCTACATGATACTGCAATAACCGAAAGATGATAAACTTCAACAACTGGCTGAGCTTCTGGTGTCATTCAAAGGGGATCCAGTCTCTGTCTGCCTGGGATGACATGACAGACCAGCCTTGTTGCTTCGCTAGAGATGGTTCGCATCTGTCACCCCTATGCTTCTGAATACTGGCCAAGGATCTTGCTGTCCCCATATTACCTTTTTTAGGCAAGGCTCAAAGGACAAACCAAACCCCGTAACCAACACAAATAACCACAAAGTGAGCTAAATGCTATCCATTGCCAGAAGTCTTCAGCCTCCAAATGCACACACTCAAGGCACTTCTCAGTATGGAGAATATTGTTATCTGTGCAGTAACAGAAACCTAGTTCAAGGCTCCAGAGAGCACACCAGCACTACCAGGATACTACTCATTCCATATCTTCTGGCATCAGAACCTGGATCATAGCACATAGGGCGGGGATGTTGCCATATTCATCAAGGATACCTAACACCTCTCTCTACATCCACTCTACAGGATATGTACCCATAGAATGTTGCACAGCAACGTTCTTCCCACTCCACAGGGGTGGGGCCACAACAGACCCTTGGCATTCCCGCTCCGAGCCTGACGAGTCTGATCTGCAAGGCAATGGAGCCAATCATAATGGAACTCAACAATAAAGACATTTGGAATCTTCACACAGTTGAGCACACCCAGTTTGGCTTCGTCAAAGGCAGATCATGCCTCCTGAACTGGGTTGATTTTTTTGAGAGAGTTACCCCAGCTACAGATGACTGAAAGGAGCTCCACACAGCCTACCTATACCTCGCTAAGGCCTTTGACACCATTCCCCAGTCCGGTATCATAGATGAACTCACCAACCTGGGCATAAATCCATACATCATGTGATGGATTGCAAACTGGCTCATATAGATCCCACAAATTAAGAGTTGCTGGCTGCATGTCAGACTCAATGCGAAAGAATGCATAGTAATCCCCTTTGGGGAAAACAAAGTACCCACAAGCTACCACATAGGTGTTACCCCCTAAAAACTGACGAGGTAATAAGGGATCTGGGGACACAAGTATATAGTCATCTTTCCTTTGACAACCATCTTGCCAAAGTGGTTAGGAAATCCTATGTGGCCCACCTAATCAACAAAGGGTTTGCATCAAGATCAAGAGAGGTAGTGGTGGCCCTCAAGTCATCAGACCCATCACTGAGTACAATGCACCATTTTGGATGTACTCGACTAGGCATATCCAGCAGCTGAAGAGACCACAGAGGTACCTCACCAAGAGGATTACTGGCCTCAAACAGTTGTGTTATGCAACACAACTGGAAAAACGAAATTTGTTCTCTATTGAGTACCGCCTACTCAGAGGCAAACTCTGCCTAATATACAGAGCCATGTCCAACACATAACTGCTGAACATGCTCCATTTAAGGAAAACAAAATTGAGTCACACTACATACTCCAGGAATATGAACCTCATTACAACAATGAATACAACATACTGGTGGGCTAGAGTACCATCCCAGAGACTTGCCTTACTGTGGAACAGAGTCCCAATGTACATCAGACGGAGCCCCTCGCTGACACTCTTCAATAGGAACCTTGATGAGTGGATGGGAAACAGACAATTCACGCCAAGGATCACATCAGCAGCCCCAGCAGAAAGGGGCTTAGGGTACTAACTATCAGAACTAGGGCTTATGAGACTAACCAATGGGGTGGTGAAAGCTGCACAACTTGCCTAGGCTAATACATGCCTTAGTGAAGATAGTCTACTACATACCTATGAACATATGTGACAAGTACATGTCTACAGATAGTAGATGTGTACTTCATTGTACAGTCATGTTGTACAGCAGGCACATGCACCACATACACTGTAATGCTTACAGATACCGGTGGCTATTATGTACAGTGGGTGAGATGTGCACCTCATGTCTTTTGTGCCATTGGGATGTGTGCAGGGTGGGACAGTCCTGGATGGCTCCTTGTCATGTGCACCCTCAAACACATCTCTGCCCATCCATCTTCGACTTACTATACTGTGTTCCCCCTACATATATAGGTACATAGGTAGGTAATAGGCTATCTGCCTTAAGGTATATATTAGTATGGCCAGAGTGTGCATCTATCACCACACCTGGGGTTAGTTCCCTAGGCCTCTGTGTAGTAGAGCTGATGAAGTGATCCATGGTATGACAGTTCAGTTTCACATACACTCATCAAGGCTCCTCTGGAAGTGTGTCAGTGAGGGACTCGGCTTAATGTAGGCTGGGAGCCTGTTCCAAAGCAAGGGAAGTCCGAGTTAGTAATGTATCCCTCCAACATGTTCTATTTATTGTTGTTGTGATGATTATATCCCTAGAGCATGTGGCACAGTGAGCTTGGGGTTTACTTCAGATAGAGCATATACATCAGTTCTGCATTGGAGATGGACCTGTATGTTGGGCAGAGATCGCCCGAGTAGACGGTATGCAACAGAGTACATATTGAGTTACTTCAGTCTTGTTGCATGGGGCAACTGTTTGAGGCCAGTAATCCTCTTGTTGAGGTACTTCAGTATTCTTTCCAGCTGCTGAAGGTGCCTAGTCAGATTCATTGCAAGTGTGTCGTGGTACTCTGATGGGTCTGATGAGTAGAGGGAACCTCCTTTGACCTACATGCAAAGACTTTGGCAATTTGTGGGGACACACAGCATGATTTTCTAACCAATTTGTGAATGTATTTCTGAAAGTAGAGATGACTATCCACATGTGTCCATAGATCCTTTATTATTACCTCCATATTTAGGGTATTGGCACCTATGTGGTATTTGTAGGACTGTAGCTCGAGACCATAATTTTGACACCACATCTGTCTGACTGAGACCCTTTTTAAGGATGTCTCTGTTGTCGCAAACATCAATTATGAAAACCTTTTTGCAGTCATCCACAAACTTTGCTAACCATAACCATCATGTGTTTGACTGTACTTCTGAAAAGTATACACCAGACAGGAGGGGTCCAAGGACAGAGCCATGGGGGACAGCAGTTGTTACCAGCTTACAGTCCAACAGGGAGACCACAATTCTTACCTTGTGGGATCTGTGCCCTAATTGGCAATCCATCAGATGACATACGTGTTTATGCACAGGTTGATTCTGTGGGATGTTGGAAAAGGACTTTTCAAGGTCTATGTAGGCCGTGTGGTGCTCATTTCATTGATGTACGTCCTGGGTAACTGCCTTGAAAACTGTCTAGCAGGTTTAGGGACCATGCTCTGCCCCTGACCAAATCAAAATGTGTAGGGTTCAGAGTTTGTAGGCTCCCAATAGCTCTGTTTATGAGTTTCATAATGATGGACTCCATGGCCTTGCAGATCAGGCTTATAAGACAATAGTTCCCATGGTCTGTTGTGCACCAACACTTGCGGAGTGTGCCAAACGTTGCTGTAACCCATTCAACAGTTTCATATCCTGTACAGAGGGCGAGTCTCAACAGACTGTTCAGGTGCAGGGTCTGTTTGTTTTGGAGTTCACATATGACACAGCCAGGGACACCATGTCATCCCATAGACGCCATGTTTTTAGGTTTGGATAGAGCTGTTTAACCATTGTATAAGTGATTTCTGGGTTTTCACAATCTCCAGGTATGGTAATGGGCCCTTTTGTTAGTGAGAGGGGGGTAAATATGTATGAACCTGTCTGACAAGATGTTGGCAATGTCAGTCATGTACATGTATTCATTTACACTTTGCACTAACTCAGAACATATATAAGTTCACATTGATATTTATGACCTAGCTAAAGAAAGCTTCATGGTTCTCTATGGAATCTTTGGCAATATTTTTGGCAGAGCTTGGCTTGGATAAAGTTAGGAGTGCTCATTGTTTCTTGAAGATACTGACCGGAGATTTATTGATCTTCTTTGGAGTTTAACTTTCTTTGAACAACTCAAGTACTCTTATACTCTCTACGATTACCCTGTCCTCTATTGGTCCATCTTAAATTCAGTTTCCCTATACTACTCTAGCATGTCCAAATGTCAGTCAATGGTTTCCTCTCCAGTCCAGCTGGTGAATCTGGGAATTTTGAGGCAATGTTACAACTGTCTCATGTACACGGACAACCCTCTCCTCCTCCAAACAGGTTCAAATATATGTGAGAGATGCAACTATTTAGCCAAACTGGAGGCTGAGCTCTCTCATCTCAAAACTGGTGTAACCAGTCAGGAGGAGAAGGTAACCTCACACAACACAATTCCAGTATCACATAGTCCCACCACATCAGCGAACCAAACACATAAATGCACAAAAACATACTCGGAGGCTCTAAATAAAAATCTACCTAAGCAACAGAGACCTCCAAAGCAGACATCCAAGCAAACGCTACCTCAAAACAAAACACGCACAACACATAGCCCACAAAGTCAGTGTGCCAAGCAGCCACAGCCCTTAAGGCTGAACAACACACCTGATACTTTTGTAATAGGTGACTCTATTGTCAGACACACTGATGTCCAGCTCACCAGGCTGAATAAAGAGAAGGTCACGGTGAGCTGCCTGTCAGGTGCTAGGATCCGCCACATAACGCAAGTACTCAGGTCACTCCAAAGCAAATACAAATATGACTCGGTCATTGTACATGCTGGTGTGAATGACCTGAGACGTACCTCCCTGAACTACATGGAGAGACAGAGGAGTTCTCCGATCATGTAGCCCAGGCTGGTATGACCCTGACCTTGAGCAGCATCTTACCCTCACCAAGAATGATGCCACAGTACAAAGACAAAATGATCGATTTTAACAATTGACTAAAATTTTGGTGTCATTCAAAGGGGATCCAGTGTCTGTCAGCCTGGGATGACATGCTCGACAAGCCACGTTAACCGCTAGGGACGGCTTGCACCTGCCACCACTGGGCTTTCGGATATTGGCAAAGGCTCTTTCCACCCCCATAGTGCCTTTTTTAGGCAAGGCTCAAAAGTCAAACCCACCCCCATAGACAGCACAAGGAACAAGAAACTAAGGATAATGCTGCTAAACACCAGAAGTCTTAACCTCAAGATGCACACACTCGAAGCTCTCCTCAGTATGGAGAACATTGATATCTGTGCAGTGACAGAAACCTGGTTCAATGCTCCAGAGAGCACCCCAGCACTACCAGGCTATACCTCATATCATGCTTTTCGGCCCAAAAACCTGGACCGAACCACAAAAGGAGGGGGAGTTTCCATATTTATCAAGGATATCCACACCTCCAGGTTAGTGGCATTGCACGAAGTATCAGAGACCATCCATGTGCAACTAACAGTGGGCAAGACTGCTTTTCAGTTTACAGCATCCTACAGACCACCCTCTCAAAGTCAGGAATCCCACTCGGCTTTCCTGAAAACATTGGAGAACATGAAGATCTCTCCGAACACCATTATATTGGGTGACTTCAACTACCCAAACATTGACTGGGAGCACTAAAGCCCCAGCACCTTAACCCAAAGGTTCCTGGAAATTATAAACTCAAATGCTATGGAACAACTAGTCACCACTCCCACAAGAGGGGACAACATACTAGACCTGATCATTACCAACATGGGGACTCTATGCTCCACACCAGAAGTATATCCCTCATTGGTAAGATCAGACTATAAATTAATTTCACTGGATGTCCACATCCCGACCCTACCCCCAGCCCAGAAAACCACAGTGAAAAACTTCTCAAAAGCGAACTTCTCACTTCTCAAAACCGAAGTGGAATCCTTCAGGGCCCCAGGGCCAGTGGTAACTACGGCCCAAACTGCAGAATCCTATATAAACACATTCTATGGACATCTCCAGGAATGCATGGATCATGCTATCCCAAACAAAACCAAGACCCAATCATCCAAAGGCAGGCGTCCAGTCTGGTGGACCCCTGCCATAAATAAACTATACAACAGAAGGAGGAAACTACTACATGAGAGAGCAAAATCCCTAATAGGGAAGGCATCTCTGATCAGTACTAGCAAAAAATTACGATCCCTCATAAAATCCTCCAAGGCCAGCTTCGAGAGAAAAATTGCAGAGGACACCAAAGACAATCATAAGGCTTTTTTCAGTTATGTTACAAACCTGGGATGAAACTCCCAGACTCGTTCTGAGTTGATAAGACAAAAAATACACTGAACCCACAGACATCGCCAATATCCCAGCAGACAGGTTCAGTGCAAACTTCTCCACCCCCTTCTCCCCAAAAGAGCAAGTATCTATCCCGGCAGAGGGCTGCCTCCCAAACATCTCTGATGCTCAGGTGAAGGCTGCCCTCTCCAAAGCAAAAAACACTGCTTCCATGGGACCAGATGGAGTCCCAGGTTGCGTCCTACATGAACTCCAAGAGGAACTAATCCCTCAAATAAAACAGCTATACAATCTCAGCCTCACTATAGGATATGTGCCCACAGAATGGCGTACAGCAACAGTGGTCCCACTCCACAAAGGTGGAGCCTCTACGGACCCTGGAAACTATCGCCCCATAAGCCTGACTAGCTTAGTCTGCAAGGCTATGGAGAGGATCATCATGGCGCTCCTAAACAAAGACATTGGGTAGGATCTAGTGTCTGTAGGTCCCCAGTTCGGCTTTGTCAAGGGCAGATCCTGCCTTTTGAACCTGGTTGACTTCTTCGAAACAGTCACCAAAGCCATAGATGAAGGGAAGGTAGTCCACACACAGCCTATCTGGACCTTGCAAAGGCATTTGACACAATACCCCACTTGGGCATCATAGATAAGCTATCCAGCTTAAATATAAACCCCTATGTCACAAGATGGGTCGCAAACTGGCTCAAAGACAGAACCCACAGAGTGAGAGTTGCTGGAGCCATGTCAGACTCGAAACCGGTCACAAGTGGCGTCCCACAGGGTTCTGTCCTGGACCACTCTTGTTCGGTATATACTTTTCCGAGGTACAGGCAAATGTGGGAGGACTATGGCTCACCAAGTTCGCAGACGACTGCAAACTGGGCGCCATAATCAACTCTCCAGCTGACACAAACATCCTTCAAACAGGTCTCACAGAGACAGATAACTGGTGCCAGCGCCATGGTTTAAAGCTAAATGCCAAAAAATGTATAGTCATACCCTTTGGCAAAAACAATGTGCCCACAAATTACCACATAGGCAGAAACCCATTAAGTACAGAGAAAGTTATTAGGAACCTGGGGACCCAAATTGATAGCAATCTCTCCTTTGAAAACCACATTGCCAAAGTGGTTAGAAAGACCTTCTACATAACCCACCTCATCACGAAGGGTTTCACATCTAGATCATGAGAGGCAACACATCTAGATCATGAGAGGTAATCGTGCCCCTTTATTCATCCCTCATCAGGCCCATCATAGAATACAATGCCCCTTTTGGGATGTACCTTACCCGACACCTGCAGCAATTAGAAAGACCCCAAAAGTATCTCACCAAGAGGATCAAGGGTCTCAAACAGATGCAATATGCTGCTCATTCAAAAAAACTCCAGCTCTACTCAGTTGCATACCGCCTACTTCGAGGCAATCTTTGCCTGACATACAAAGCTATGTCAAATCCAGAATTAATGGACATGCTCCACCTCAGTAAATCTAAATCCCTTAGAGCCACATGCTCGAGGGACTTGAACCTCAGCAGAGAAATAAATAGAACTTGCTGGAGGGACAGGTTCATAACCCAGAGGCTCCCTTCGCTCTGGAATAGAATTCCAGTTCATGTGAGGCAGAGCACCTCACTGAATCTCTTCAAGAAGAATCTCGATAGGTGGATGGTGGATCGTAGGTTTGTCCCAGGGATTACTCCCGTGTCACTAATTAGACAGAGGCACAGTAAACTACACCTTAAAAAGGGCACAGTATACTCAAATCAAGGGGTGGCGTAAGCCATACAGAATTGGGCTAGGCTTATAATTGCCCCAGGGCAGATAGCCTAGTATGAACCTATTACATAGTCTGATAATGACAGGGGTCCAATATATTATATGGGTCTTTTTTACATCAGTGTGTGCGCAAGGCAGGATTGGTGAATAGTGACATGTGTCTGGAGTAATAACTGCAACTGCCAGATATGTGTGGCCAACTGCTGTACTCAGACATGGCCTAAGTGTGCGAGTATGACCGTTCAGTACGTTGCTGACTGAAATTTGCTTCATTTGTTTAAGTGTGTGAGCATGCCCACTATGGGCATATATACTATATGTGTGTGAAAAATCAAATTGGTTTTTACTTCAGGGCTCAACTTTGTGTTGCACATCGACAGGAAGCACGCTGTGCCGGCAGGGCTTCCATAAGTCAATTTGCATAGACTTAACATTTCTACATACAGGGGGAACAGCTATTTGTACATTTCTACCGCGGGGGCACACCTGATTGTTACTGTGGATGTACATAGGATGAGGGGTACACCTGACACTTACACATTTGCTAGGCCTGCACTGCTATGTCAGGTACTCCATTTCAGTCTGTACTGTTGCCTATCGTACTGGCTTGAGGCATACCACTGTAGTACAGACCTTCGCTTCCAATTAAACGCATATTAGTTTGCGACTTCATAGCCTACCCAACCCACATCACACTGCCTGGCCTGCTGTTATCTGTCTGCATAGGCCTTGGGGGAGGTTACCCATATGCCTCTTCAGAGGGCATGAGACAGTATTTGTTTGCGCATTTGTCTACAACTGTCCTGCTGGCTGTGACTGTTAGGTATGTGACCCCCCCCAACTGGTATGTGTGAGTGACTTAAGTTGTGTCTGTGCCAGTATTGAGGGGGGTGCTGCAGGGCTGCCTATGTCGGATGCACATACTACACTTCCTATACAAGTCTGAAAACAGGTAGTGTCAAGTTAGGCATCCCTTTTACTGTATGTGCGAGTCAGAGAGAGGTGTCATTTCCAGGGTTCCTACTGAGTCAGTGTATGTGCTATGTGTTGCCTCTTTGCCAAGGCCAGAGCATACTGGGCACATCTCCTTTTGCCTACTGGGTCAGGCTCAGGTTGTTCCTCCTCCAAGTCACACTGTGTCTGTGCAGGCCTTGGCAATAGTGGGGGGCTGTTTGGACCTGCCCCATGCTGTTCCTGCTGCAGCTGTTTCTACAGGATAATATTGTGTAACATGGCACATACCATTACAATTTGGATACATGTAGTTGGCATGTACTGAAAGGCTCCACCAGATGTGTCCAGACACCAGAACAGTCACTTGAGCATCCCAAACACATGCTCAGTTATGATTCTTGTTTGCGCGTGTGCCTCATTATGAAGTTCTTGTTCAGGTGTGTGTGCATTTCTGATGGGTGTCATCAGCAATGGCTCCAGTGCATATCCAGCATCCCCTACTAGGTGACCATAGGGAATGTCCCCATAGGCAAATAACTGGTACAGCTGGGTCAGATGCCAAATGTGGGAATCGTGACAGCTTCCAGGGCATCCAGCACACACATTCATTATTATGCCCTGGGCATCGCACAGAAATTGTCAGTTGATGGAGGGGAAGCCCTTGCGGTTGATATAGACCCTACCCCGCTCACCGGGTGGTGTTTTGATGCATATGTGCGCGCAGTCTATTGCACCCACTACCTCAGGGTATTCTGCTATTTGGTGGAAAAGACGCATATTGCTGGCCAGTGCCTCACGGGAATTGTGGAAATATATGTGGTCACCGACATGTGCTGACATGGCATCCAGGAACTGGTGGAGTACCCTGGATGCGGATGCCTGTGAAATCCCCATCATATCACCAGTTGGTCTTTGGAAGGTACCTGTAGCTAGTATTCTTAGGCCAACACGTACCTTGGTATCCACTGGGATGGGTTCCCCTCTGTTGGTTCTGTGTGTGAGGCGTGGCCGGCACAGCTCAACAATTTGCTGTAGGAGGTCCCTGTCCACCCTATAGCGCTCCACTATCTCCAGCTCATGTAGCCCTTGGTAGGTTACCTTGGGTCTGTACACTCTTCTCAGTCTCCTCACTGTGGGTTGCTCAGCAGCATTCACATCACCACCACCTTGCACATGTTGGTTTATGATAGCAAGAGCAGCCCCTAACATTTTGTCTGGACTTAAGCTTTTTAAGCTTTCCCTCTTTGTATACTGCAGTGTTGCAGAGTTCTTCAGAAAAAACACGGGGGAATGGTGTTTGTAGAGTTTAAAGTGTTGGCCTGGGCTAGTCTGCTGCCTGTATAAATTGGCTGATTCGGATATATTTCACCTGGCAGCTCTGCTAGTTCTCCTTGGTTAACTTCCTACTACTTCTTTAACTCCCTTTTGCCTTTGTTTCTGCCTGCAGGGGGGGGGGCGCCACACAAACAAGCGCGCACACGCTGTGCGCATATGTTTGCAAGGAGTTTCCTATCTTACCAACAGTGTGCACCTTGGGTTTGAGGTTTTCAAATAGGACAACTGTAGACAAGTCTCTTTGCAATCCTGAGCAGCTCAGGGCAAACACGAGCCACTATGCTCCAATTAACTTACAGCTTGTCTGACATATCCCCTCATGATGTAACCTATATTACAGTCTTATACTCACCTACTCCAAATCTTACACTCTTGGGACATGCCTCGCATGCTGGGGAAAATTGGGATTCACTATCCTTATTTGCATAGGATTGCCTAGTAATGCATGGTTACATCTCGCACACTGAGCTTTCCCCCCTTAGCAACCACTAGTCAGTAGCCATGTTGTCTTCAGCCTGCCATTCACCTGCATGGCAGAATAAGCTTTTTAGTGAAAATCCCTATTTTTGACTTTTTTAAATGATTTTCTTGTTTTTTTAAAGCACCGCACATTTGCGCGGTGCTGCACTACAAACTTTTATGTTTTTAAACATTTTGAATGCCAATGGTCTTATATTTGGCCAATGGCACGCTTCAACTGTATGCATCCTTTATTTGGAGCTATCAAAGCTCTGTTTAGCTATATGCAGAAATGTACTCTGTTACCAACGGAGTACATTTCTGCCGGTAACACTAATCTTCCACGGACATGTTAGTGTTTGCTGGATCACAAATTTACCTCATTTGCATGGCTTTCACCAGCAAATTAGGTAATTTGCATACCATGAGCTTTAGCAGCTCTCGTGTACGCCCCTGCCGGCTCTTCCTGGATCACACGGCAGACATATTGCCTGCGTGAGCTCCTACACTCATCTTGCACTCCATGCAAGCTTTTGTGAATCCGGGGGTACATGTTAAGGTCACTGACATTTTATTTCTATGCAACCTACAGCCCACTGGGATGCACTGTAAATATTTTCTGACTGTGATGCTAAGTCAGTCAGTGTGAACACTGGCTCTGGATGA